>NW_028297117.1:3436186-3730139 GCF_055798465.1 Pogonomyrmex barbatus | reverse complement strand
ATTTTTTTCACATACTCAGAAATTAAATTTTTCTCAAATTATGTATTTTATTTTTTATTTTACATATATTATTTTAAAGTGCATATTAAATTAATAATAACAAAATTTATATGAAACATATTGTAATTTTAAATTGATTTAAATATTTTTTCTAAAGAAAGTTAATAAATCGATACTCGCATCTCTCAAAGTCTTTTCGAAACTTTCGAAGTTTATTATTAACTCTTTCCCGCGATGCTGATTGGTTCTCTTACTTTGTGAGCAACTGAAGTATCATGAAGATCGTTTTGATACAATTGTGTGTGTTGGATATATCAAAAGATTAATAGTGTAATAGTATTATATTACTTTCTGCTTCTTTTGTTTAAAAGAATATATAACATATCGTGCATCTGTGGTGTCTAAATTATGTTAGTAACTAATAAAAAACATTAATTTCAAAATGTAATAAACATGTTTATAAATAATGAATAAAATAATTTTTTAATAGAAAAGAAAACAATATATAGACGAATTATATAAACGAATTTTTTGAAAGAAAAGAGAACGATAAGTTTTAATTTATTACTCAGAGAAAAAAGTCGTATCAGCAACTGGAAATTTGTATACAAATAGCGCCTTAACTCTGTATAATAAACTTGTAATAAGAACAATCAACAAGTTATAAATCAAGAAAATATAGTAATATTAATTATTTTTTAATAAATCGTAATAAATCGTTAGATAAACTATATATATATATATATATATATATATATATATATAATATTGTATATCGTTGTTGTCAGTACGTATTTTTAAATTTATCTCAATGTGATATTATGGCATTATGCTTACTTCATAAAAATATTTGTCTAAACTGAAAAAATGTCATATTTATATAAAATTTATATAACTATGTAATTATAATTGAATCGCTATTTCACTATTGATTAATAATTTATATATATTGTTACTGTGACTATATTTTTATTATATTCAATATTATTTTTCATACTAATTATTTTGAAAAACTAATTGCAAGTATTTAAATTTCGTAAATGTCATAAATATAATTGCCAGAACTATTTTGTTTTCTCTCTGTCTAACGAATTTTCATCAGCTTTTGGAATATCCGAATTATCGAAGTATCCTACAAATGCGACATTGTTGAAATCTCCATATAATGTTTGTAAAAATACTTTTAATAGAATATTAATGTTTTTGTACTCATTTATTTATTAATGTTTTTGTTACTCATTTATACTTTTATAGCAAAAGTAGAGGTATTTATCATTTAATATTTTTAGCAAAATTATCTATGTTTTTAAATATTGATATTGTTAATGTTAAATAATCATGAAAAAACATTTGCAACAAACATTGATATGATGCGGCATTATTTTTCCTGTCACAAAAGTGACTAATAAAAGATAGTATTATTGATATTCTATTAAATTATAATATTTCTCGATGTTTTATCAGTGTGTGGTTATTGATGTTGCGGTTGCGGAAGCCATTTTGAGTTGACAAGACGACGCTTCGCAAAATCGTGTCAAGTTCCCTTGTTCTAGTCTTGTCGTGAGTTGCGATGTTGAAGGAGGGCTTGGTGTCGAAGCTCCTTCGGAATTTGCGGATACGAAATTAGCAGGGTAATGTGCGAATGTAATGTCGATGCCATGTCATATGTAATCATGAATCTATTATCTTGTGTAAATGTAAATTGTTATAATTCGGCTTATGACAGTGGAACTCTACACTTGGATTAATGCGTGCATTCTTTCCCTTCGATGGTCCTTCATTCTCTCTTGGTCCGCCGATGTTTCCACCCGTCATGTTAGATTTGAGAAGTTCTCGAGTTCTCTCTTATCGAATTTTGGAATAAAGGGTACGTCGTACAAATAGAATCTGAAGAGTCGTTAGTTGGCTACGCTCAGGATTATCTTGCGCTTTGTGGCAAATTAAATGTTTCAAGCTAAGTCTTAAAGAAGCTATTGCGGATTCATTTTGTTAAAAGCAGTAAAATATTTCGGTAGACTTAAAAAAATATTGAATCTAACGAGAAAGTAAAAGAAATTGGAAAAGTATATCGATACAATACAGATCTTTAAAAGAAGAAGTGATTAAGATTTTTATTAAATATAATATAAAAATAAATACAAAAAATTAATTATTCATGGATTTATATGGATCATTATATTTTATAAAATATATATAACGAAAATTTTTTATATAACAATAACAATGTTTTTAATTATTTAATTAATTTTATTTAAATTTATTTTAAATTTTACTGTATAATAATTTAATAATTAATGTAAAAGCCGAAAATTCTTATTATGCAATAAAATATATTCATAATAAAATATATAGAATGCATTTTGGAATATATGAAATATTAAAGAAAATTTCTTTTTTTAAGTTTTTAAAAGGAATGAAAAATAAATTATTTTATTTAAACTAGATATTATAAATATTTTATCATGCTAATTCGTTAAAAAAGAATTTTTATTGTTGTTCATGTTTCTTTTATAATTCAATATACATCTCAAAAAACATTTTAGCCTTGTTATTTATTGATAATCTCGTTTGTAAAGTAATATATGTTTAAAGAGAGCTTGAAACTTTAGTCTATTTTTTCATTGACGTATTCCTTTATATTGCGTTTATCGATGTACGCCAGTTTGTAAATCCCGGAAGCGGATATTAATAGTCATGAAGTTCTCGAAAAATTTCATCCGGTTATCGACTAGATGCAGCCTTTGTGACGCTTTAAATTGTGTTATCATCTCAATATAGAAAGAAAGGAGAATCATTTTTCTTCACAGATTCTTTATTGAATCTTATGAGCATGAGCGTTGCTAGTTTCTTTCTAATATGATGATCATTTTTCTGGTAAAAAAACACATAAGAATGTAAAATTTACATGAAAAGTTTACAAGAATCTTGTTATAAATAAGAGAACAAAAAGATAGTAGCAGTACTAAATAATGATGATGTAAGTGACATATTATCTTTATATATCCTTACAGCTTTATCTAACATGTTTTCTTATTTATAATTAACATAAAAAATTTAGATGTTTTAAATATAGATTCTATAAACATTATTAAAGTTTAAATTAACTTTAATTCATTTATGATGCAGTTGACGATGATTTTATTCAGAAAATAATATATTTTGAAATGAAGAAGAAACAATTTGCACAAAATATAAATTATTTTAAATACGAAAAATTATTTTTATAAGATTTTATTATAATATTTGTATTATTTGTATTATTGAATGTACTTAAAATATTAAATAAAATAAATAAGGTGTCTGCGATTTTATTCAAAACTTGTGCAATTCACTTTTATTGAATTTGTTTGTTAAAAATATTTACAGCATAAAGCAATTCGCTTTTCGGATAAAAAAATAGATATTAAAAATGAAATTCAAATCTATTGCACATTAAAATTATCTATAGTTTATTTTTATATTGACTATAACTCTTCTTATATATGATCTTAGTTATCTTCTTAGTTATATATGATATATAAGATATCTTCTTAGTTATAGATATCTTCTTAGATATCTTCTTAGTTATATATGATATATAAATATGATGAAATTAATTATTTATCACTAAGTTAAAGAGTGCAATCTAATCAAATACAATCAAATTATTTCAATTTATTATTTAAAGATTAATTAAATAAAGTTAATTAAATATGCGATAGGAAATCCAAATCAAATTTGAGGACGAAAGCAGATACGAGTCGCATACAAATGAAAGTTTATCTATCCGATGGTTGTGGGTTCCAAGAAATCCCTCGTCAGGATATATCAGTAGATCCTCTCGTAATCGTTTGTACGAGATCGTCAAAATCGCTTGGGGTGCAAGCGTGCGAATCTATATTGGTTCATCGGATACGCTTTTCTAAAGGAATTTCAGCACTATAGAACTAAGGTGAAGGATTTGCAATGAAGGCACATGAGAGCCCTTTAGAGTTGGGTAATTCGATATAAGTAACGTGTATTTTGTTCGGAGATTTTTCGTTATAAATTTTTGTCGTGCCGAAAAGAAGAGTGTCGAAGAAGATATAAGTAGGATCAATGGTCATTTAGGATCAATAACCTTATGTTATTAGCCTGATTTCATCTGCGGACTGCATTGCTTTCGACTTATACTATAAATTTATTATTATATATCCATTTGCAGCTACCCAAATATTAAAAAATTTCATGTTTTGAGAGTTAAAATATATTTGAGAAAAACTTCGAGTTTCATGATTATTAAAATGCATCGAGAGAATACTATACATGTATGCAACATACTTCGTGCAAAATTGTATAAAATAAATATTTAATATAATATTCATTGCAATATAATGCACTAAGAAGTTAATATAAATTGATTTTAAACGTATTTATTTTTATGATTATTGGAGAAACTGGAGAAACATTTATAGTCGCAATTATTAATTGTTTAAGCAATTTTATGCAATAATATATGAATATTATATATTTTAGATGTAATATTTTGAAATTTGTACAACTTGAAAAAGAGGAAATAATTACACATATAAAATTCATTTCAGCTTATTTTTGTTAAAGTAAATCTTATGATAAAATATTTATATTTATATTAACAGAACTAGGATAATTTAGTATTACATGAAAAAAAATATAAAGTAGCCTTGTCATGAATTTATGATAACTAACATTGTCACGAAATTTTTATACTGTATAACAGGTATTGTTATTTAAAGTGTTGGTAGGCAAAAGTACATCCTGTCTACATCATGAAGTTGCAGTATGGTATATACACTGTTAATTGCTGTTGAATATTCCGCGATAAAATGAGATGGTAATTAGGAAGTGTTTTAAGACGTGCCATTATTTAGGACGTTGGCATAAATGCATAATGTTTAAAATTATTTCTATTGGTTGAATTTCTTGTATTGGTTACACGCGTAATTTATTAATAAAATTTAATATACATTTTAAATTTATTTTATTTTGTATATACATATAACAGAACACACAAAAAATATTATAATAGAATTATACTGAATTGTCATATATGAAATATAGTTACGGCATTCTATTACATGCATTATATAAAAAATTTTAAGAAATTTTGGAAAACAATATATGTGTTAGTTTGTTTAAACGACAAAAATTTTTCTTTCTTTTTTTATAAGAATATTTCATTGTAAATATCTTTACAAATAAAAATTATTTCTTGTCTTAATCAATAATTTTCCTCCGACGAATGTAATGTTTTATCAGAATAAAAAGTTAGTTCTTAAAGAGACGCATAATACAATGAAATCGTGGTTTAAGGAAAAATGCAATATGCGCGCCATGTTCTCTGAAGTTCAAGAGACATACATTGAGTCAGCCCAGTGAGTTCAACGATGAGACGAAGAAGTTCTTGATCTGATTACGCACGTATTCACGTATTTTCTGTCTCGCAACTGAAGTTAATTAGTGCCAGTGCTGATGCGGCAAATAATATTTTTTATGAAGCAATCAGAAGATATAATTTCCGATTAATCCTCTCGGCTACAATTTTCTACGCTCTTATACAACATACCGTGATTTAAACAATTGTAGAAACTGTTTTGCAATTAAATAAAATATATAGAATACAAAATTTAAAAAAAATTAATAATTAAATGAAACATTACTTTTTATTATTATTATAACTGTTTATTATAACTAATCTATGCAAAATATGCAATTTTTAAAATATTTTAGGTGTTTTTTATTCTGAAATTTTCTTAAAATATTTAATTATTTATAAATGTACTTTTAAAGATTTGATCATTCAGAAAAAAATTTGCTATTATTTACTATATATAAGTATTATGTATAAGTGGCTTTCATAACAATCATCCTGATAGATATAAAATAAATATTTTTTAATACACATTGATTACTTAATTTCTTAAAAATATTTCTATATTTTCTAAATTTATTAATAAATATTTGTCTCTATAATATTTACTAAAACATTTTAGAAAATGCAGAACAGCGAAGCGCATGTTTACTTATGAAATGTTACACACAGTTGATAAAATTGTCGCTGGGTGTGTTGAGCTGTCTTTGTAATGTTCATAGGGAAATGTCTGGCAGCAGCTTCTGTCTTTCCATTTCATCCTGGAACTGGTCAACACAATCCCATTCACAATTACGGTGAGTCCTTAAGAGAATTATATTTGCTTTTAATTTTATATGTAACACTTAATTTTATTCTATATAAAAAAATAATATATAATGCACTATTTTTTGTGCTAATAATTGTTTAATTATTTATTTTTATATTATGTATTTTATTTTAATCATTATAGATTAAAGAAAAAATTAAAATTCTATTAAAAGTGATCTAATTGATTTTATAATTAAGAGATAAAATAATGACATGAAAATATAATAATTTTTTCAATATGTATACATATATTGTGGAATGTCTACATAAAAATGCATAAATTTTATTTGTGTCAAGTTGCATGCGGCTGACTATGATATGTATCGATTTTTACATGTCCCATAGGGAATAACCTTTATCTCACAATGGACAATATGTAACGACATGCAAGCGATTGCGCTTGCTGGAATTTAATTAGCTTAACCTCATTAGTTTTGGATTATGTGATGACGCCTTTATATAGCCTCTAAACTAAACTATACAAATTCTTTCAGTGTTAAATCTATAAATATTTCCATACTATAAAAAAATATAGGAAACATAATTATAAAATGAATTCTAAATTAATTCTTAATTTCTAATTTAGCATTTGAACAGAAAAAATATCATTAATTAATTTTACATACTATTTGCATACTATTAAATTTGTTCATATAATACTTGTTATTAATATAATAATAATTAATTATATTTTTTTCTAATTTAACTTACATTTATAGGAAATTAATAAAATTTATTTTAAAGAAAATATTTTTGAAGATGTTAATAATAAATTCAAATATATAAATCTGATTTCTAATTAGATACAAGTGATATATCAAAGAAATTAAGAATCAGAAAAATTAAGAATCAGACATCTTGTATATATATTTTATGTACTCATATCTTTAAGGTCTTTTTTTAAATTCTAAAGTATGAATGGAAAATAAAATGTAAAATAAATGGAATTTTATAGATGAGCAGGAGTCTTCCGAAAATTGCTTCAACGATATTATTCAACGTATATTTAAAATTTATATTAACGACATGTAATTATATGCATAAAATTTTTAAATTATAATAAAGTTTCATTAAAATCAGTGTGTACATTAGAACTTAGTATGCAAACATATGCTCCACTATCCAGTACGATGTAAATCTTTGATGCTGCAAAGCAAGCGCAATAAGCAAATTTATGTTCAAACCAAGTAGTCACGTTGATGTTTACATCATAAATATCTGCAGCTACTAGACATAACATTTATGATCATTATACACCTTGCAAATTATAACACAAATGCTTGCTCAACTAATGAGTCTATTATTATGATTCGAGAAAATCAAAAGCACTCCGAAAAATACGTGAAGAAATGATATAATCTAGAATTGTTTGAAGAAGATTTATTTAAGCATAGCACGCATACATTTAACATAAAGTATGTACTTTCATTTTAAATCATAATTTATGATTAGCAACATCTTCTTTCATTTTCCTACGAGTATTTGATTGTAAATAGTTTATCTTTATTCATCAAATCATGAAGATAGGAATAATTAATTTTTTTTGCAATAAATAGTTTGTTGATCTAAAAGTATATCTAATTAAAAGTATATGATCTAATTAAAATCATCAAAACTATATGAAAGTAATTTTCTTGATAAATTAGAATATGACTGATTATACCAAGGTTATTAATTCAATTTGTAATAAATTTACAAACTATCAAAAATACACAGTGTTAATTATTATTTATAATAGTTAGAATATTATAGCAAACATATTAGTTTTCTAGTTATAGAAAATTATATAACTGAAGATATTTGTATATTGTTTGCAGTTATTATATCCGCCAATGAGAAATCTATTCATTCCGGTGTTCCTAAATTGCTGGTTGGCAAAGCACTCTTTGGAGAATATGTTTGTAAGTATTTTATTCAAATTGGCTCTAATGTAACTTATGTCAAGCTTAAATTGCTTAAATTTGCTTAGATTTGCAATTAACGTAACTGATAATTACATTTCAGAACGACCTACACAGGGCAATGCAGAAATCTCAATCGGCATTGAGTCAACAGCTGATGATCCTTAGTGCAACGTTACTGTGCCTTGTCTTTACTAGGTGAGTACTTTTAAACACAAATAGAGAGTGAGATTTATTATACATATATTCACACTTTCAAAAATGTATATATTTTTAATAATATTATAGTTTTTTTATTTTTTACTCGTAATTTTTTAATATAATATGCTACGGTAACTGAATATCTTTTAATGCGTTTATACAGTAATAATATAATTTTTCTTATCTATTTTATCTTGACATATATTTTGAGCATCTTAAAAATACATATAATTAACAAAGATAATTGTTTGCGAATAGACTCACAAGTAAGTTCGTATTGTTTACTTTGTCTTACTTATCTTGTTTATTAAAGATATATTCCTAGTGGAATAGACTAAGTTTACGAGAAAGGAATTTCTACTTTAGGAAGAAATAATTGAAGAAGCTGCTTTTCTATTCTCGGTTAGTTATTGTATGTCAAAAGATGTCATATAAAGATGTCATATAAACATTTTTTATTTAGCTGAATAAATTATTCAGGATTATAGCTTTACGTGCGCGCTCACACACATACACACACAACAAAATATCAGAAAGAACTGTTTATTTCTGATTTAGAAAAATATGAAAAGAATATTATATAATATATAAATATTATAATGTTGCCAAACTAAAATTGACATTTTCTAACTAGATTAGATAAAAATTATGTATTAAATTTAATAATAATTATTGTATTAAATTTAATAATAATTATTAAATTTAATAATAATTATTAAATTTAATAGATATTTATGATATTTTAATAATTGATAGATTTTTATTTAAAGCGACAATATCAAATCAATATATATTCGCCCAAATATTAAAATTTCGCGTTTTTATATCGAATCAATAATAAATTGGACGGCATATTATGCAATTTATATTATGTCTTCCATTATTACATTAAATGATTTACAGGGTATTGTCGAGTGTGATTATATTCTATTTATTTCAATATTACCGTAATTTGTTCCATTTAACATCATACGAATCTTCGCATTAAATCTTCCTTCTGCAAGTTATGAAATAATGTGTGAAACAATTCTTATTATTACAGTATGTAGAAATATGAAATTAAATTTCTATTTCTATATACGTCATTTATTATGTAATATACTTATAAAAGATAATTTTATTAATAAATTTTTAATTAATTTTATGCATGAATTAATATAAATTTATAAATTATATGTAATAATAATTGTGCAAAGTAATTTTGACAAACTAATTGAAAAAATTGCAGTTATAGTTTTTTTCTAAGTCCACATAATTGATTTTTTCTGTTATTAGAACTATTTTGTTTGTAATGCATAATAAATAAAATATTCTTCAAAGCTTTAATAAATATCTCTAATAAAGCAAATTGTGTTTTTATAAATATATAACATAAAATATTGTGTTGTTATCTTAAGAGATTAATTTAAAATCTATAGTGACATACATGTGAACAATTGATTGAATTGATATTTGCAATAGACTTGAATCACGACGTTGCTGTAATGAAGTTTCCATCATAGTATTCGCGCGTTATTTAAGTTTACATAACGAACGTATTTCATTTGCCGGCGTGCAGGACTTATTGTATTATCCGAATAACGAGAAAAGTTTCCTGGCCAGAGTACGAGTTTCTATTTACGAATTCAAGCCGTGGATGACTGCGGTTCATCTTGTTTAATCTTCTAATAAAGTTGTATCTGTAAACGTGAAGGTGCAGCAAAAGCTTAGATTGCGGAAATAAACGAATAGTTTGCATATATGATTTTGTCTGTAATTTTTACTATATTATACGTATTTGCTTAATTTTAACTAATTCAATACGCATTAACTTTATTCAATAAATTATGAATTGAAAAATATTGTACAATAATAATTATAACGGAAGAAGGAGAGAAAGAGAGAGAGAGAGAGAGAGAGAGAGAGATGCTGAAAATATCTAATTTTTTATTTAAATAATTCATTACTTTCATAAACAAATTTTTCTTAAGAATAAGTTTCAATAATATCATAAATTATCTCTATTAATTTGATAAATTTATTGAAAAGATTGAAAAGATTCAACAAAAATATTATTAAATATATTTATATGTGACAAATATAAAAAATAATAAATGTACTAACAACATATGAACTAATATTTAAAAATTTTTAGAAATTAATTATACTTTTCATTATCTTATTACAAGAATGAGAAATACGAAAAATAAACTGTAGTATGAAAATGTGATTTGATTGATAAAATCCATCATGAGTTGTCAAAAATTGATACTACTATATAGATGTGAACGAAATAAATCTCTGTCATATATAGATTCGTAACACTATTGTCATCCTGTATTGACATGAATGTTGTCATCATGAGTAATTTGATGTCACTCAATATGAACAATATTCTATACGCTTCGCTCTACCTTGTAATTGTAAAAAAAAAATAACAATTTGTTGCAGATAATTTATAATAATCATTAGAATAAAATCTTCATCTTCATCAAGACATTATTTAAGACATCAAGATAAACTATTGTGAAATGTTTATATTAATCATGTTACACTGCACAATCTTGTTATCTTGGAAAATAAAATATAGCTTTTTCTTCATTTCTAAAACTTTTAAAAGAATTTAAAAAATTTATATAATATAATATTTTTTAAATATTTACATAATATAATATTTTTAAGAACGTATTATACGTATTATGTGTGCAGGTAAAGCGGATCAAAATTGAGCAAAAAAATCCTCTGCCATTTTGCGATTTTCGCAATTAGAAATGAATTATTAATTATTAAAAATTGTCGAATAAGCGTGTATCTGCACAGCTCACTGCCAATAACAAGAAGCACAAACGAGATGTGACCGCCTAACGTTACGAAATGTTTGGAGATATACACTATAAGCAGACATTCTGTCATTTATAGACTTTGACTAAACATCTCGCCGTGCTCCTAGCAACCGCGAATACGTTGTAACGTTGGGCGGTTATTTGCCGCGTGTTTGCATTTGCCAGTTGGCTAGGTGGACACGCGCTGATTCGACGATTTTTAATAATTGATAATTCGTTATTAATTGCGAAAATCACAAAATGGTACAGGACCTTTCTACTCAGTTTGACCCGCTTTACCTGCACATAAGCGGTACATCATTACGAATCAGACACATTACATATACTAATTATGTCAATAATTTCAGATGTAATAGATCAAAATAATTGAATATCTTTATATCATCTGATTTATTATAACAAATTAGTGTTATTAATCTCATTATCAGATATTAATCATTATGGAATTCATTGGCGACATCAGTGATTTTATTCAAATAAAAAGAAAATAGAAACAAACTTGTATCAAATTTCTTTAAGTATTTTATTTTTGTTTTATGTGATTGTACATAGAATTTATGTTATTCACATAATATGCTTGTATATATATTTTTAATAATATTTTTATAATTTTAATAATATTTTTAATTTTTGGGCAAAAATAAAGCACAGAAGTGCATGAATTTATTTTGAATAAATTTAATGTATAAAAGCGAATGAATCACTGTGACCAGCAGCTGTTCTTCTATTAGAGACGAATGAAGAAATGACGAAATACGCCTGATCGACCCAGATCGTAATGTGGGACAAGCGTTAATAAATAATCACACACCAGCTTGTGCAGATGGATTGGTATCACCATCGATCGCGACGCTTTATTATTTACGGTGTGATTCTAGAACGTACTTGCTAGCTCGCCCTTGCATAGCTGTATTATCTACGACAAGGACAAGGGGTAAAGTGCACGAATCTGCGTCGCGGTCGCAGAAATCGAAAAAAGTCGCACTTAAAATTAAGATGCATGGAAATAACTAGAAAAAGAATCCGTAGGATTCTACAGTTATTGAAAAAAGCATTTAATATTGCATAAGTATTGCAATTTAAGATTAGAAATAAAGTAGCGAGGATTTGAATATTTATTCACGATATGTGTACAGTATGTGTGTATGTACACACACGCGCGCACGCGCACACACGCACACTGTATGTATATATATATATATATATATAAAAATTCAACATCCTCAAAAAATAGCGAATTTATATATATATATATATATATATATATATATATATATATAAATTCGCTATTTTTTGAGGATATTGAATTTTTTAAATACATTTCATACTTTCATTTCATTCTTTTTTAATTTAATTAGAGAGAGAGAGAGAGAGAGAGAGAGAGAGAGAGAGAGAGAGAGAGAGGAGAGAGAGAAACTTGTCATTTTTATCATTGAATAAATATAATTAAATTAACTGAAGCCATAATCTTTTCTTCAAAAGGTTTATTATCTAAGGCAAACGAATGTTTGACGTTTGTGCTATAAATGTAATATGTATGATAAGCGCTATTGTTTGCATGCCATGCGTTATCATACCTGCAGATTTAACTACCGATCAGTTTCACGAAGTTTAACAGATAGCTAGACTCTTTCTATGCAATTTTTATAAAACCCATATATTTTTAACCCATAATTATCTTGTAACGCTTCTGAAATCTGTTCTATTAATATAAGTAAACACAAAATAAGTTAGATTAAATGAAACTGACTGGAGTTTTAGTTTTCTGATTTATCTGACAAATTTAAATTTATTGTTATAGAATTTATTGTTACGTTTTATTAATATTTTTAATATCGGTATATGAATTGAATCTTTTTTTGTTTATCTTTCTTCGAAAGGATAAAATTATCACATATTTCTCGTAGAAGATTTATTCTTTACTGAGAATTTTATCACATATAACAAATTTAAATCTTTATTAAAAAATTATATTTTTAATGTATAATTCTTATTAATTTTATGTATCTTTTCGCTTTAAGTTAATTTTTCAATTTCACATAACAAATGGAAAATAAAATTGCTTAATTTTAAATATTCATAAAAAATTTTGCTCGGTGTTATAGACGTAGGAGTTAATAGTATATAGAAAACACCTCGTGCTAGTAACTTTTACGCAAAATTTTATTTTTATTTTTATATATCTATATTTCATATTCTCCTTAATTACATATAAATTGCACTTTTTACAATTTTGGTGTTTATATTAATGTAAACACTTGTTTCTGAATACAAAGCCATATATTAACTAAAAAGTTGTTGTTATTATGACAATTTTTATTTTTTAAACTTAATTTTAAATTTAATAAAAATATTAAATTTTTTAAATATGCAACTTTAAATATGCAAACATATATATTTTTTATTTTTATTTATACAGTATCTTTACAGATTAACTATCATTATTGTGATTAAACATTGATATTATCTGTAATAAATTGGGATAACAATTATTCTGAATAACTATTTATTAACAGAATATCTGTTAACATCAATGAGCTTACTTCATATAGCAAATATGTAATTGCATTGCTTTACGCATGTCAAATATATATTACATTTGTGATTGCATTTATATAAAAATAATACACTTCTGTAGCAATTAAAATTATTTAGTTTAAAAATTAAAAAAAGTAATTATACATGTATGTATATTAAAAATAATAAAAAGTTTTATATTTATTATCAGTATTAATTAAAAAGTATACACATTTACTGAGAATTTTATCTCAAAATCTTTTATTCTTTTTTTTAATAAAATTTTTAATAAAATTTAAAAATTTTATATTTTAATAAAAAATTTTAATAAAATTTTTAATAAAATTTTTAATAAAATTTAAAAATTTTATTGAAATGAAATGAAGCTTTGAGACACAATTTTTAACGATTCTCTTTCAATCGACAGTGAAGAATCTATCTGGTCGCTTGTTTCCGTGAAATAATGTTCAATTCAATTGGAACCGTCACGTACACACGGACGAGATTCGTTAGCAAAAACGTTACTAACAAACCATGGCACTAGGCTAGGAATAATGAAAATTTTAACGAAAATGCGTGACTTTATTATCCGTTCGTACGCGGCAAACTGACGTGTAGAGATGCTGAAGATAAAACGACGATTTTACTCAGCGTAATACTTTTCTCATGCCTTCGGCGCTTTTCAGAATCGCGTCACGCAAAAAAAATTTTAAAAACACAAACTCTGACATTTTAGTTATTTGAAAATAATTAGAAAAATTATTTAAAAGTAATTATAAATTGTTTAGCGCCAATACATTTATTAATTAATCAATTTTATTGAATTATATATTTGATAATTTTAATTATCAAAAATTATTAATTTAAGTTTATATTAAATTTAAATTTATTACATTTTTGTGATTAAATATGTATAAAACATATATGAAATATGTATAAAATATTATATAAAAAAGCATAATTGTTAATATTTATAGATACAAATATTTATATTTAAAAATATATTATTATTTTTAAATTGTTCTTAAGATCACTTTATTGAAATAACATTTCAAAAGATAAACACAAATATTAGATCAACAATAGATATTAAAGAATTTTCTCATGAAAGAAAAACAATTAAAAGAAAATAATATTTTTGTTTATATTATTTAATAATAAGGATTGATAAGTATATAATTCTAATTTATATAACCATTAATTTATTGTATATTTTTAAAATACTATTTTTAACAAATGGCAAAAGTTGCGAGCTAATTTAATCATTAATAAAACGTGCTTGCAATAGATAGGCGGTATATTTATGATATTACATATTTAATATAAACCACTAGTTAAATATATGAAATACCATCGATCCTCATCTGTTGTTAATTAACGTGCGATGGGGCATGCTCGGCTGTCACGACACATCGAACGGAAGCATGATGATGCGATGGTGCAGGTGGATAAAGGAAGGAAGGAAAAATGAACAAGGTATACAAGGTATACAAATATATACGTCGATATAGATATAGAAATGGGGCCGCATGCATAATGGATATCGGCCGTTTACAATCGCCGACCGATTTATACTAGATGGTGGTTTTCTCGCAACTGAGTTCAATCTCTTCTCTTTCTTACGCCGTTACATTAATTCCGTTACGATCGAAGAATGATCAAGAGTACCGCTTTATCTTACTTTGAGTGGTCAGGGTAATTGTACATTCGTTTCGTTACGACAAGAGGTTACCGAATGAAAAATTGCAATGAAAGGAAAGGTGCTCTTCGTAGAATCACATAAATCTGTTTTCTCAGGTCGAAAGTCGACAAGGGATTGATTAAGAAGCAACCGTTACGCTGATTGGGATTGGTTTTTGCAAATTTGCCAACACATATATATATATATATATATATATATATATATAGTCATGCGCTAATTGATTTGACGAAGAGAAAAACATTTATCAATTGAAAGTTTTTATTAGAATAAAACAAACAATAAAAATTATCAATTGATAATTAAATTGTCACTTACGAATTAAACGTTCAAATGTCAGTGATTAAAATGTTTAATAAAGGTATATTATAATGCGTTATTTTAAATTTTACAATATGTATATTATAATATATACTAGCCGACTTATAAACAAATGAGATTTACACATTTTGACATAAATTTTTTTTGAACAATTGATTATTTATAACTTGTTCTTAGATATTTGTTATATATACGTAAACAATTATTTTAATGCAAAAAATTGTAAAAGTTGCTTACATAAACAATTTATTTTTATGTATTGAGAAAAATCAAGCAATGATCTCTCTCTCTCTCTCTCTCTCTCTCTCTCTCTCTCTCTCTCTCTTTTGCAATAATACAATATCTTCTAAATTGTTAAAGTTATGCATCTCCAATTGCGATATTTCTGAATATAATATTAATCTATAATTTCTAATTATTACTTCAAAAATAAAAAAATTAAAAGTTATTAATTTTGAAATCGGAATGTTACGATTCCATTTTAATTATATATATATATATATATATATATATATATATATATATATATATGCTTTTTTGCAAACCGTACAATGGAAAATGACAAACATTTTATAAAATTAGAATATATTACATATTTTATTTTAACAAAACACATATATAATAAATTTATATGTTTAAAAAAATTGAAAGAGATGTATACGGGATGTTTAATTAAAGATGGTCATATGAGCGTGTGTATCCATCTTGCCCATTGGCCCATTGATCAACGTAAGCGCGACCAACGGTGGCGCGTGGTAAGTGCAATCATCCAATACATGTTTGCGGTGGGAGTGCGGCAAGATATTTAGACACAAAGCCAAGATGTTTAGACATGAATTAATGACAACATTTGCTTATAGTGCACACCTCCAAACATTTCATCAGGCCGGGCGGATACGTGCTCATTCTGCGATATTTAATGATTAATAACTCGTTACTAATTGCGAAAATCACAAAATGATAAAAGATTTTTCTGCTTAGTTTGATCCGCTCTACTTGCACACAAGCGATATACAATTAGAAATCAGACATCCTGTATATTATACTTATTCAAAACTTTTGCAATCTGTAAAGGGATGTCAAAAATAAGTTTATATTCGAACAATAATAATACTTGGTCTTTTTAAATTTAACATTTCATACTTATAAGCAGTAACAAGGAGAATTATCTTTTAAAATTGTTAATATCTCAAATTATAGTTTCTATATATGGTCTCTTAAGAAAATGATTATGAACGTCTAAGTGGCTTGCAATTTAATGCAAACAATATTATCTATAGTGCGACTCAATTATGGAACGCGTAAATTTACATTAGTTACAATTCAGCAGCAAACTGTTAGATGATACAGATTACTTACATCAGACACATGTAAAGTGACTACACCATCCTGACATCCATTTTCGTGCTCGATTAATCGTGAAGCAATGTGATGAATTTTCAATTTTAGCGTATGCGGAATTCAGCACTTCCAGAGAGCGGGGCACAGGCATTTGAATCTATTTCAAAGTACGTACTACGTTGTAGTAACATTCTCGACAGTGGGCTATGGAGATTTTGTGCCGGATATTTGGCCTTCGCAACTTTACATGGTCATTATGATCTGCGTGGCTCTTATAGTGTTACCAACGCAAGTACGTATATGTACATATCTTTATATATTTACTTTTATATCTTTGTATAAATAGATCAGTAAAAAATATATCATAAATGTGTCAAATCTTAGAATATTTTTATATTTTTATATAATTATAGATTATATATATATATATATATATAGATTGAAGAGATTTGTGCATTGTGTTTAATTTACTAAAATATATTTTTTCCTGTAATTTTTATTCAATTTTCTATTTTATTATTAATAAATTATTAAAAGGAAGATTATAGCCAATTATATTAAAAGAAAAAAATTTAATTTGATTTTCTTGTCTATAATACAAATCTTATTTTATTTATGCATTTATAAACATGAATGAAATTACATATAAATCCGTATACAATTTAAATTTTAAAGAATGTAATTCTTTATAATATAGTAATGTTAATACACATAATACACATAATATTCTCTAAAGAAACTGTGATGCTGTAAAAAGTTCGTGTAAAGTTATAGTGCTGCACTAAATTCGTATTCATCTCATTTAATGTGCGTCAGTTGTGGTCGTTACAGTGATGTTCGCCTCATGGACTTCTTTTATAGGCGTTATTTTCGAGTCACGCCGTAGGGAAGCCGTAAATGTACCGAAACAAGACTTGTCTTGCGAACCATATTGCCACGCGGTTGACCCTTGTCGTTTTACGAATATTTATTATTCCGGTCGTTAAGGACGTAATACTTTTATTTCTCGTGTAACTGACAAAAAAAAAATACGTTCGAGAGAACATCATGCATGCATGCATCTTCTAGCCATAAAAAAAAAAGGATTGCAAAGAATATAAGATGCTTTTTACACAATAAACTTATATTTAAAATTTTTAATACTTTAGAAAAATATGTTAAAGGAGAAATGTATGCAAAGCATTTATATAAAATCACATCCAGATATAACGATTAATCGTTGACTTCAGCGTTTAATGCGGATTTGATCGACCAAAGATATTATTAATTGCACAAAGCGACAACAGCAACTCGTGTCTACTCATTGTCTGTTGGCATCGACTGATTGCGCAGCGCTCCACACGGAAAATCTCGTCGATCGCTGTAATTTGTCTGTCAGATTGTCTGCCAATCGCAAACGAGATACGTGCCAATTCGTACGGGTCAACATGATGTGTTCACCCTTCATCTCTTCGCGTCTGTCTCTTGCGTATTCGCGTTCGATTAAATTTGATTTTGGGCGATAGAGTCGTACGGTTGTCGAGGTATTATAAACGTCAAAATAATTCAATTCGTATGTTTCGTTTGTAGAAAAGCTGTAATGATTCTCTTTTATTATTTTTCGAATGACGAAATTTAATGAGGCCATTTTTAAATTTTTTAATTTGTAAATAAAAATGCATAAAATTATAGTGAATGTTAATATGTATTACACTAAAATACTTATATGCAAGATTAAGATAATCATAATCTTTGTTAAATAAAAAATTTTATCACATTCATGAAAATGAGTTTACGCAAACACACACACACACACACACACACACACACACACACACACACTCTATATATATATATATATATGTATATATATTAATCGATTATATAATTGTTATTTCACATTGATTATAGTTCGAGCAGTTAGCCTTCACATGGATGGAACGACAGAAATTGGGCGGCTCGTATTCGTCGCACAGAGCGCAAAGTGAGAAGCACGTGGTAGTTTGCAGTACGACACTGCAAGCTGACACTATTATGGACTTTCTAAATGAGTTTTACGCTCATCCCTTGTTGCAGGTTAGATTTATTTGTAACGAACAAATTACATGTCTTAAATATTTCGTTATGCACTAGACGACTTGTGATTTCGTAAAATTTCATTATCACATTCACAATTTATTGCAATTAAAGTGGACACAACAAATAATTTTAAAATATGTTGTTGAGCTTAATTTGAATATTACGAGTATAACGGAATTTATGAAAATTATCACACCTTGTTTAGTAAGATAAAAAATATAATCATAATTTATAAAAAAAGCAATTTTAATTTTAATCTTTTATTTGAAATAAATTAAATTCAGATGCATGTCGAGTATCTTCCTTATGCATTTGTATTTATTATTAGGTATAATATTGTACTTAAAGAAAAAAAAATGAATTGAATAGTATGAAAAGAACAATAATTAATTGCACCGTGTATACTTCTTTTATTTATCTTACTATTTTTACACATTATTAATGGAGATGATTTAAACATGATGATTAGGATTATTACGTGGTGCTATTGTCACCGATGGAACTCGATACCACGATGCGAATGATCCTGCAAGTGCCGATTTGGGCACAGAGAGTGATCTACATACAGGGTTCATGCCTGAAGGATGGCGATCTCGCTAGGGCGAGAATGAACGAGGCGGAAGCTTGCTTCGTATTGGCAGCGAGAAATTACGCCGATAAAACCGCTGCTGACGAACACACGATACTCAGGTCAGCGGACGGTGAAAATGGTCGAAATATAAGCTTCGTTAACGAAGCTTATAATCGACGTTGTAAATTCAATCTTTCCGTCGCTCTTCTTTTTCCATAATAAAATTTCCTGTTATGAGAATTAAACGTTGCAATTCTAATATTTTTTTCAACGATTTATTTCGCGAATTTCAGACATTTTTCATTTAAATTTTACTTCGGAGTTTAAATAGAAGTTAAGCTGCCCTGTTGACCTTAATCACTTAACTTCCTTTACTTTCAAATTCAGTTGTAAAGCGCAGTTGGCTTGTAAGCGAGCACTTTCAGACATCGGCTTTCAGTCCAGTGATTCTTGTTGGTAAAGGATTGATAAAGGATCCGTAAATAAAATGAAATATGAGAAATTTGAAATGCATCCCAAGGTGAAATTTTTATTTGAGAAATAACAAAACAACATTATATAATGGCAATAATTTATGTATAATTAAATTTAACAAAAAATATTATTAAATTTGATTGTACGTTTAAAACAATAGCAGAATTATTCTGAAAAAAATTTATATTGAATTATTATATTGAATTAATATATTTTATCCTATTCTCGCGACTCAAGTTCTAAATCATGTTTAAATCTCATAAGAAATTGAATTTGGTAATTATAGATCGTGGGCGGTGAAAGATTTCGCGCCCAACGTTCCTCAGTATGTTCAAATCTTCCGTCCGGAAAACAAACTCCACGTGAAGTTCGCAGAACACGTGGTGTGCGAGGATGAATTTAAATACGCCCTTTTGGCAAACAATTGCACGTGTCCTGGCGCGTCGACATTAGTTACCCTGTTGCTGCACACATCCAGAGGACAGTAAGTGCTGCTCAAAACGTATTACAGAACATAATTAGGCTACAAATTTAACCATACAATAACCATACACGTGCACATTTCATAATGTATATAGTTACATAGATTGTTTCTGTAACATAGATTGTTTCTTAATCATTTATTTAACTCTCATTTAATATAGAGATTAATTTTAATATGCAAAATATTAAAACAAAAAAACAAAATGTATGTCGCCAAATTACATATGCAATAATCATAAGTATCTTATAAAATTTCTAATTGTAATTTTTAATTTTATGAAATTTTATAATGCACATAATTTAATGAAACACACATTTAATGAAAATGACATGCAATAAAATATATTATTTTTAAAATTATTTTCCTTAGTCTTACATTATTATAACTTTACAGTATATATATTGCATAAAAGTATGAAAATTCTAAATTGAAATCTTCCTGTTTACAGAGAAGGACAACAGTCTCAGGAAGAATGGCACAGACTATATGGTAAATGTTCCGGCAACGAGATTTATCACATAATTCTCGGCGACTCTCGTTTTTTTGGGGAGTACGAGGGAAAATCCTTCACCTACGCGTCCTTCCATAGCCACCGGAAATATGGAGTTGCGCTTGTCGCAGTCAGACCGGCAGAACTTCCGGAATTTTACGAGGATACTATCCTGTTGAATCCTGGTAATCTCACGACACAATACCAGTGTTTTTAGGCTCTTTTTTGGACATCTTTTCCAGGTTTTTTGTCTCTCGAGCAAATAAAAAGAAATATTAAACTTTATATGTTGTATTTTTATTTTATGTTATTTGATATTTTTTCATCAATTTGTTATTGTACATAATTTTATATTACATGATTTTATATTATTCCTACGACAATCATTTATATAATTATACGATTTATTATTTCAATAAATAATTTTTACAGTGCTTTGAAAATAATTAATTATATCGAGAAGAATTAGGAATATTACAATAATTAGGAATAAAAGGAAATAATAGGAGAACATAATGTTTGCAATTCAATTTACTTTTTTATAAATACGAAATGAGAAGCTGCCACATTTTGTGCACCAATTCTGTCTTCCTATACGCAGGGCCGCGGCATATAATGAAGAAGACCGACACTTGCTATTACATGAGCATCACCAAGGAGGAAAACTCTGCGTTCGTAGTTGCGAATAATCAGGGCGGCGTCATTGGTGAAGGAACGCAGGTGATCATCGAGACGAAAACGGATGCAATGTCTGCGAGTAACGGAGCGACAACGAGCACCACGACGACCAACACTATAACGACGACTATGAATTCCACGGGGGCAACATCGGCAACGACGACGACGACGACGACGACCACCACCACGACGATATCGACCAGCTGCACCGGTGCCGGCGATGGGAACGGTACAGCAATCATCAACGGTGCCGACGTGCACCAACGATTTTCCAACAGTTGTAACATTGCGCTGAGCGAAACACTCCGCAGGCAGGAGACCTGCACGGGGCCCCGTGCGCTGGATCGATCGAACGGTTCCCAAGATCACAGGGCCCCGTTGCCACCGCAGGTTATTTTGCAGGTCCTCCCTAGCACGCCCATACCAACCCAACACTACAACTTACTCGCATCCAATGTCCACCGTGAGTGTCGCATGCGCCTCGCTACGCTTCTTTTTCTTCTTCTTCTTCTTCCTTTTTTTTTTCTTTTATCTCTCTTATCTTGATTTAATAAAATACAATATTATTAATTTGTTAGATTACGTCTTTTAAGAATTTGGCGATACATTTTTGGAACAAATTATTAGATACTAGATTAATCTAATGATTGATTTTTTAATTGGACTGAATGAATTTATGAAAGCTTGAAGATATGATTATTTAAGAAAACTTTAAAGTAATTTTTATAAACGAATTTAAAAACTTTATGTACTTTTGTTCAGACTTGATTTGTACTTAATAGTTACATTTAATTTTTTTAATCTTTATTTAATTAAGGAAATTTAATTGAAAAATCAATTTACTTTGAATTCTTAAGTCAATACATTTACTTTGAATTCTTAAAGATTTTTAAATAAAAATGTCTTAATATTTTAAATTTAATATTTTAAAGTGAATAGATTTTAAAATAAAACTACTATGAAGTTTTTTGTCTATAATTTAAAATAATTACGATATGTATGATTACAATTGGTATAAACACATGAAAATATTTTATAACTCTTTATTAAATTTATATCTTTTTTTCGCACTTTTATTTGTTGTACAAATAGCTATCGTTAAATATTGCTTAGAAAATTATCTGCAATATTTATACTTAAATATTTATATCTCACAACAAATATACACGTACACATACATAAGACACAATGCTTTACAGCTAAATATAGAGTTATAGCAATGAAAGTAATGAAAGATAACATTTTGAAAAAGAAGGAATAATAATTTGTAATATAATTTGATAAATAACTTTGTATGTATTAATTAAAAAATTGTATTTGAAGTATAGTTACAAATTTTTTCAAAAAATATTTATTATTTATTAAACTTGTAAACTATTTAATAAAATATAAATTTTTTAATATAATAACCTATTGACAAATAATTTAATATTAATGTCTATAATATATAATAATAAAATTTAAAAAATTTTATTCGAACGATTTAATAAAACACTTTTTATTCGAATGGTTGCTTTACATTATTACATATATTTCATGGACTATATTATTCTGTTATAAAATGAAATTACATGGAAGACTCGGGATTATAAAGCATATCAAATTTTACGTGCGATTAAATCTTTATGTACAGTGTTTGGTTGAAAATAAACCAACCAAAATGTCAAACGATAATTCCTTCTTTTTCATTCATGTTGTTGATGTAGTTTATGTTTGCATGTTGCTTTATATGTAATCTATATATAGTAACATAACATCTATATATAGTAGCATAACAGTATATACTGTACATACTGTTCATGCACCATTCAGTACTCATCATTAGTAGTTCTCAATAAATACGGTTTTTTAATAGAAAATTGCAAAGCTATAATGTAAAATATTGTTTACTTCATTGCGACTCCATATTTGATATTTAAATTAATACTGTATCGAATTTCAAATGCGATATGATTAATTCTGATTCAGCAATGATTTGCTATATCATCGGTTAATTTACATTCAGAATTATATTCAGAAATGCAGGTATGTATAAAAATTAAAGAAAAGTTGAAACAAATAAGAATGTAAGTGATTATTAAAATAGCTTTATGTTTATATAGAATATAATATAACAGATTAGTTAGACAAAGATTGCTATTTTATATGATTATTAAATATCAAAAAACGAATAAAATAAATATTTAACTTTAAAATTTTATTAAAAGCTATATATATTAAAATTAACTATATATATTAAACTATATATATATATTAAAATTTTGACATTAAAAACTGACTGGAAAAACAATTAAATGATACTCAATTTAATTTTATTAAATGAAGTACTGTAAATTATTGAGGAAATGCTAGATATTTGTTTTTTAGTGTTATTTGTTTTTTAATACTTAATAATTATGTAAAATAGCAATCTCTGGAATAATCTAATTACCGAAAATGTGTGTATATGTATGTGTGTGTGTGTGTGTGTGTGTGTGTGTGTGTGTGTGTGTGTGTGTGTGTGTGTGTATGTGTAGTCTTCAATTAATTATAAACAAACTTTACTTTTTTTTAAGAGGATATATATTTTTAAATAATTGCTGCAGTATTATAAATTTAAAAATATTGAAAAAATATTTTAGGAGTATTAATATATTAATCAATTAATATTGAATTTATTAAATAATTAGTAACTGTAAGAAGATATTTGAGTTTACTAGACATTTATAATATATGTTTCTAATATTTCTTATTAGATTATTACATTCAGAGAAGTAAAATATATATTTGATGTATTATTACATGATTTAGTACGTATAAATTATATAATTTATATACTAAATTATGTTAAGTGTACTAAGTTACACTAAAATAAATGATTATAATTATAATTATATGTAAAGGTTTGATATTGAGAGAACACATAAATGAACAATTATTTATATAGATAAAATACATGAACTAAGTAGTATTTTTTTTATATTATTTTGCTTTCTTTTTGTTTCTTAATAACGTTAATTTCTCTTATTCACATTTATTGATGTAAACACATTTCTTTTTATAACATATTGGCAAACTTTGTAGGACCATTGAACATTGTAATCGATCTTGATATTAGAATTACTCATCGCAGTCGACTTTATATGTTGCAGCAACTTATCTCGATCCTGGTGGATTCGGAGACTCGAGACAATGCTTAAAGGAAAGCGGATCAACGCCACAAACACCAATCACAGGAAATCATCTTGATGTACCACGGTCTCTTGATCCGAATCCAAATCTACTTAGTCCAGAAATTCTAACGCAAAGAAGAGGTCAGACATTATTCATTACTGTCTAAAATAAAAAATTTTTGCAATTGAAAAAATATATTAATTTTATTTCCCATATTTTAAAGATAGTATAAAAGAACACAAATAAGAATTATCTGAAACCTAAAATTTTAATCTATTGATATTATTAGCCCATTATTTTTTATGAAAACTTGTTTTTTCTAACTTTATTATAAAATTAAAAATTTATAAAATAGATTCAAATTTAATATATATAAATATTTAAATAAATATTCAAATTTATATAAATAAAATTTGATTAATAATTATCTAAAGTTTTTTTGCACATCATTTCATTGAAATTACTGTCTTTGTATATTTGACATACTTTTGCGTATATAAAGTAAGTAAGCGTATAATAGTTTGAAAGACTTTTAATAATTTCTAATAATAAATTTTCCCAATTGACTTTGAAAATTATTTCTATAAATAAATACAGCTATTTTCTTATTAACGCTTTTATTATACCAGTGTGTATGTACAATATTAACATAATTATAACATCTATCTATTTAAAATCTATCTAGTTAAATTTCTTATATTCTACTTCTTTATTCTAAATTGATACGATTAATAAAATGTATTTTTATATAATATTAAAGCTTGAATGTATAATAAACTTTTTTCTTCTATAATATATAATATAGGATATATGCAGTATTATTCAAATTAAAATTAGATTGTATATTATATTACTTGATTTGAAAAATTGTAATTTTCAATATTGAACATTTTTATCTTAATATTGCAATTTAAATTGTAAAAGAAAGATTCAAATAAAATTGATTAATTTAGTCAACATATATTTATTATATCATATTGACTAAAGAAACAAAGTTTTCTACAAAATTATAATAAAGAGTAAACAAAGAGTAATAAACTTTAATTTTGTGAAAATGTCATTCATTAACAAAATAATTTGCACATCAACTCTTTTCTTTGCGATATTTCAGGAAGTAGAAGACCGAGCATTCTACCAGTACCAGACATGTTAACCAGCTCAACATTACATCTCCCTGGTCAGGAATCTTTAGATCATGAGGGTGACGAGTCAGAGGACGAAATGGATGACGATGTTCCTTGGAGATCGCCAAGTGAGAAGATTGCGTAAGTATTTTTTGTCTTTTTTTTTGCCTTTTACATCGTGATGACATTATCCAAGGATCTGTGGAGATAAATTTAAAATTTGACAGCAGTTCTTGACAATTATGCAGCACGAAGAACAACTTGTCAAAAATAAAGAAATGAATCGAGTAGAGAAAAATATTAGCAGGAATTCTTTTCTTCTCTTACAACTTTTTTGATATTTATTTGTATACCAATTTCAAGCACAACAAAATCTTCCGAACAAATAATCTCGCACTTTGTCTCGTGCACCTGCATGTGGTCTTGTGCATCGGATTTCTGTTTATGCATTACACACATTTATCTTTTATTTATGCATATCATCTTTTATAATTTGTATATTTGCATAATAATTGTGTCAATTTGAATTAAAAATAACTTATAGAAAAACAAATCTTAAATTTTTGAAATTGATGTTAATAAAAAATATTAACATGATTATTATATAAATTTATTTAATTATATTCACTCTTACGTGTCTTCTTTTTCTTAATTTATATACTTTTTATTATATTAGAAAAATTAATTTACGAGTTACATATAAACTTTCTGAAAAAAAATTTAGAAAATAAAATGTATTATATTTTATTATTATTTTATTATAAGTACATTATATAGATTAAAAGCAAAAGTATTAAAGCTTATTTTCTTGTAAACAATTTACTATCTTAATGTAATTTTCAATTTAAACATTGTTGGCATAAATTTACTTCTAATGTAATTTTCAATTGAAATATTGTTGGCATAAATTTACTTGAAATATAACTTTTTTACGTTTTGTCGTATAATGATATTTTTCTATTGTGCATATATATATATATATATATATATATATATATATATATATAAATTAATTCTTATTATTTAAGACTTTATTTATCAACCTTGAATCGAATTTCTGAAATTATCATAAAATATTTTGAAATCAACAAGAAAGAAGATAATAATACAACATTTATATATGTATTTATTATAAAATTCTGTTCTATGTTTTCTTTTTAATTCTTCGAAAATGGAATCTTTATTAAAACAATGTGATATTTTTATATGTCAATTCTAGAAATTTCATTTTACATTACTGACATTCTAAAAAGCCTCTTTAAAGTCACGCTAGGTCATCCGTATCTTTCTGAAGGGGCATAGTCGCACACCTTGATGTGCTTTTAATTTAATGACTTCGTTAGCGTTAAAATACGGACGCATCGGGAGCTACCATAATCATATCGTTCATTTTGTATAATCGAAGAAGAAGGTACTTACGCGAGTACTCACATTTTGAGAATTATATGAATATGCACCGTGTATATTACAATTGCTTTGCGATATACTTTTATTTTTATTATGTACTTAAATACTTTTGATGTTATCATTTGATGTTATTATACCTCGTTTATAGAACAATGTTAGTCCAAGTGAGTATAAAATAACTTTATATTTGCTATAAATATTACACAATAAGCAAAAACGACTGCAATTAAAAAATATTATTCTATTTATCTTAATTCTATTTATCTATATTTTTTAAAATAATCCATTGCTATTATTGAAAATAAATTCTATAATGTATTATTTATGAAATTGCAATTTAAAAAAAAGTTTCTGATAAGCACTCTATTGAAATAAATAACTCATTGGATATGTTGTATTGTATTATTTTTAATACAATGTATTGTATTAATAAAATGTATTGTATTGTTATTTTTAATACAATACATAATATCAAATTTATACAATAAGTCCAAGTTTAAACTATTTAAACTATTAGGATTTTTTTAATATATAATGCCGATTCCAGAGACAGACTATTCTTCTATCATATTTGCAATAAAATAATTAAAATATGCATTTTTTTTAAATAAATTGTCGCGAATTTGCAATTTATAGAAAATATTAAAGCTGTCATGTTTATATAATTAAGTATCTATTTTTCGTATCTTTAGGATATTAAAATATGCTCATAGAAAATTTTAAATAATATTTAGTTCTATTTTGGCAATTAAGTTTTATCTTAAATTTTTTGTTAAAATTTAATTAAAATTGATAATAATGAACTTGTAATTTATTCTTATTTTTTTAATTTTTATTATGTACGTATATAACTTTTTGATAAAAACGTATTATTTTTCATAATTTAATATCTAATACCAATACTGTTTGAATGATTTTTAAAATATTTTACATATAAATAATGAAAAATACATTTTTCTTTAGTATTTTCTTAATCTTAGTCTTAGATAGCATTAGTGCTATGCTTATAAAATTAGTAGAAGTATGATATTTAATATCTCTATACATAGATAAAAAAATTTAGAATGTATTCTTGTGCGAAACAATATAGATGAGCTTCAAAATAGGATCCCAAAGATAAATCTAATTATAAGTCTTTTTATATTTTTTTTTATTTTCTTTTTTATCTGTCTGAAAACAATGAAATGCCAAATATAATATGAATCATTTTATGCGCGACGCGAATATTTTTACGCACTGATATTTATCCACTTTTAATTGTATAAATATAATCGTGCAAATTAATGGTCGGTGTATCCTCTATCTCAATGTCTCAATGCCTGTTTCACTAACGGCACCGGACGGTGCCGTTGAATCGCTGCTCGATGCTGTCCTGCCTGACACCTTATATGTCCTCATGGATGTTTTCGATGTCTTCCTTCTTGCATCGTCCTTGTGCACTGCCGTCTTGCTGCACGACTTCTGTCCAACAGTTTCAAAGGGTGAGTCTTTTATTTTACGCTTTTACACTTTTGGTTTTATTTGCTTATGTATCTAAAATATTTTATAGTTTACAGTATATAGTTTATTTTTTTTTTATTTTAATATATATAGCTTTATGTATGTATAATATGTCTTCTTTCTCTCTCTCTCTCTCTCTCTCTCTCTCTCTCTCTCTCTCTCTCTCTCTCTCTCTCTCTCTCTCTCCAAACTTAGAAGCTTGCTCGTCAAAATAATGTCGTAAGTATATATAAAAAAATAACAGTGACATCAAAATGACATTGTTAATAATTTTATGATATTCGTGATGTGTGTTATTGTGTTATATGTGATTATAACAAACCAATGTAAATAAAACTTTAATTTCTTTTGTTATTTATATTTCAAATGTTCATTAATCATGTATGCAAGCTACATATTAAAATTAAATAATATTAAATCTACAATACGAAATATTATTAAAAACATATATATTTATAAGTCAAATAATAATTTTAATTGTGGCGTCAAAAACAAATTAATAGCAACTAAAAATGAATATAAAAATATAATACTGAAACTCATAAATATCATTATTCTTATCGTAAAAACCTTGTAAACTTTTCTAAATTAATAAATATAAATTACTTTAAAATATAAAATTTATGAACACATTTATGAATCATATAAATATTATGTATATATATAAATGCATTCAATTAGACATAATACTATTCCAATATTGAACATTATTCATGGTTTGGATCACGTGATATGATGATACTCAAGAAATCCGAGAGTAACGTAAAACGACTTCATCTCTTTCAAGCGATTCATCTTCGACTTTCAAGGAACTAAAAATCAGTAAATAAAAATTTTCGAGAGAGGTACGTTCTTCTCCATAGAAGAGCTGCGTATCTTTGCAACGTATATTTTTCTAAAAAAGATATACGTTGCAAAGATACAAAATATAACGAAAAGTTAATTCAATTTTAATCTAATTTAAAGAAATGAGTATCAGCTTAGTTAAGCTCCATTATCTTTATCAGTTGGTAACACGCCTTCTGAAATAGTCGCGTTATCACTTGGTTATCCCCAAGCGATATTTGTTAAGAGCACGACATCAAACTCTAGCATCATACGCAGGAGCGTTGGGACGAAATAATCAAATTTCAATTGTATTGCAGGATTGTCAAGGGATTCCCACCAGTTTCGCCCTTCATTGGAGTCTCACCGACTTTGTGCTATCTTCTCAAGGAGAAGAAGCCTCTTTGTTGTCTTCAGTTGGCTCAGGTATGTTCGGCAAACATATGCAAATCAATCTTTGAAAAGTAAAAATAAATTATAAAAATTAAATAAAATTCTGTCGATTTCTCATACTTACAAATTTCTCTTTTCTTTTTTTTTTTTTATTGTTTATTAGGTGTGTCAGCATTGCAGCTATAGAAATGCCAAAGAATACAATTGGCAGAATAAGACCATTATACTGGCAGCTGATTACGCCAGCAATGGGATTTATAACTTTATAATACCGTTGAGGGCACATTTTAGGTATTTATTGCATCATTAATGATGTAATATAGTACATGATTATTTACATAATTATTGATGTGTATATATATATATATATATATATATATATATATATATAGTATATGTAGAAAGTATATATAGTAAGTAGTATATATAGTATATGTAGAAAGAAATATAGTATATATAGAAAGAAACGCTTAGCATATAAGAGAGGATGATATCAAAATATTGACAAGCATTTTACTTTGTACCATTTACTTAACTTTATAAAATTATTTTCATGTAATAAGCGAAAATTTTGTCATCTACATTATTTTGTGATCAGTGCAACTTTTTAGTATTTTTTATATTTAAAAAAATATAAGCATTGTAAAGAAATTTTAAAATTTTAGTATTTATTGTGTAAACACTTGTCAGGCATATTAATTATTTTTTGTCATTAATTACGAAAATATTCGATAATTGAAAATATCTCAAATATTTCAATTATATAATACAAATTATTTAAAGTCAATTTTAATTCAACGACTTTTAATAGTCTCGGCTTATGAAATCATTTATATTTAGTTACATTTTTAATACAATACATATTTTTAATACAATATATATTTTAAGAACTTAAATATATTATTATTATATAAATGTATCCAAAAAAAGGATTATTTAAAAGATTACTTATGAATTCAAGGATGGATCACAATCACAGAATTTTTTATTAAGCACTATAAAGTATTTCATATTGTCAATTAAGGATATAAAGAATTAATAAATTGACATAGATATGAGAAAAAGCAATTAATTAATAAGCATGAACATTTGCCAGGTCAAAAACATCATTGAATCCGATCATTCTTTTGCTGGAGAGAAAACCGGAAATCGCGTTTCTCGATGCAGTGTCCTACTTTCCATTGGTCTACTGGATGCGCGGCTCTATTGACTGCTTAGATGATCTTCTCCGAGCTGGTATTACTTTAGCAGAAAATGTCGTTGTTGTAAACAAGGAACTCAACAATTCTGCAGAGGAGGACACCTTAGCTGATTGCAACACGATCGTTGCGGTACAAACTATGTTCAAGTGAGTCTATACTTTCAACGGAAATTATCTAATAAGAAATGTAGCACAAGTACAGTAGCAAACTCCAAGCGCAAAAAATATTCGTAATGTTATTTAGCATACATAGTACTATCTTTTATGCTGTACTGGTGCTACATTTCTTATACATGTGCTACATTTCATATATACAAATATAGTTTTAATATGTGATTTAATCTCTAAATATATAGTTTATTTTTAATATCTAGTTATTATTATAATTATAAAGATATGAAATAATATGTACAATATAAAATTACAAAAATTTGATAAAAGTTACTACTAGAAAGAAAATAAAAATTAAAATATATTATTCGTAATAATAATAAAAGTAAGGAGTGAAAAAAATCGATAAAATAAAATTATATGTTACATGTTTTTGTAAAATTATTTTTTATTTCTTTGATAGATTCTTCCCAAGTATAAAGAGCATAACAGAATTGTCTCAGTCCAGCAATATGCGATTTATGCAGTTTCGGGCACACGACAAGTACGCTTTGCATCTCAGCAAAATGGAAAAGGTACTCAGTGCTACTACCGATGACAACTACTCTGATGAGCCTTCGATGGGCTCCCCGGTAACACGATATCACTCATTCTCCAACCTCTGATTGATAATGGATTGACTGACTGTTGAATTAATTGATCGATTGACTGCCAAACATTTCAATGTTGTCGTCGCTCTCGTATCATCTTATTAATATTCTTAACATATTCGATCTAGTCCGAAAATACTATATCAATTACAAAATTAATATTTTTGTCCAACGTTTATGCAAATTTAATAATCTATCAACAGAAGAGAAACTACACCTTCGCGGCTTGAATTTATAAAGCTATTTCGTCCTACTTCGTTGTTTTCCGGCGTAGCTTTTATACAAATCTAATTTTGGTGGATGCAGCGTTCGAGATTGCGGTAAACTTAAAAGGACGCTTTCCGAGATTTGCGATCGCTGGCCTTGTAAAGCCACGTCGTTGGAAGCGGGAAGGAATTACGAGAGTAAAGTCGCTCCGCGCGGAAATCACTTTGCTCTAAGTGCTGCTTTCCGCATGCACTCTCGCGCCGCTTGTCAACTTTACCAACGCCATCATATCTTTACTTTACTTTTGGTCTGCGATATTGTTCTACAGGGAAGAACCGAGATAGAATTTTTTTAACGGAATTGGAATAATTGGGATATAGAATTTTAACGAAAGAATGAGGATAAAACGTAACACATAATTACATAATAGCTAATGTCTTATGTTGTTACTAAACTTCTTTAAATTAGTTATTATATCAGTATTATTTCACAGGATGAGGTCTTTCAAACAAAGTAGATTACTGGAAGAAATGTCTTATATTTTTTAATTATTATACGAATCAATTATAAACTGATCATACAAGAATGAGTTAGTAAATGAATAAAGCATGTTTAGTTGTGTTTTAAAACACACACACACACACACACAACACATGCATATGCACATATGCACACGCACATACATGTACACATATAGAACACATGTACATATAGAATAGAAGTATTTATATGTAGTAAGTAATTTATATGTAGTAAGTTTTAAATATTTAAAGATGAACATTTTTTACTATAATTTTTTTTGTAAAATATTTTACGAGAGCGATAAGAACATAGAAAATATTGACAATTTTATAGACAACGTTTTATAAGTAGTTGCTTTTGAATCTATATTATCGATGCATGGGTCACAATTAATTGATTACATTTATATGTATATATTATTGTCTCATTGGACTTAATATATAATAGTTATTCTTATACCTAGAACTTTTTAATTTTAAATTGAATGTTATAGCATAATGACTCATGCCTTGAAATAGATGCTTAATAGATTAGAATTTTTCCAAGCTTTTTTGCAAATATATATAATATATATTTTTTTTACATTATTTAAGCATGACACATTCCGTTAACTTGTATTACCCGGCAATTATCCGATACTTTTATAAACTCTATAGAATTTTCGAATGTTATATAAGATGTAATACGCAAATTCAATCAGAAATTATATTTTAATATTATCAATAAATTTGTTTCTTGTGTACGACATTGCTACCAATAGAGGGATAAATTATTGACTATACATAATTTATGGTTTAAAACTATATTATTAGGATAATTAATTATGTAATCATAAGGAGAAGTTTAATTAATGTAATTTTATATTTGCTTGTTAAAATAATTAATACATTACATATGACAGTACCTATTTTAATTTCGTGTTACAGAACACCGTTAGATTAATTATATTATATTAATTAATATAAATTTTCTTTACTTTTCGAATATCAGTTTTGCCAATTGAAATTTTTATATTAAATACAAGAAATTTTTCGTTTTTTCGCAGCTCTCATATTATCCCATATATCATTACGCAGTAATAGCTATTTTTAATTTTCTAATCTTTATTCTTTTCTACGGAGAAAAAATAAAATCACTCATGTCACATCGTTCTCATATAAACTGTATGATGCGACATACGCGCGTGTATATGAATGATCAAAGATTTATAGTATTTAAAATATTTAATATTATTTAAATTAGAAAAATATTGAAATGAATTTGTTATCAATTTTTAAATCAAGATTAACTGGAATTATTAAGGAAGAGGAAATGGAAAAATTATATCTGCTCACTATCATACAAATAAAGTACATACACACATTTCATATATTTGTAATATATCATATATCGCGTTGAATAGATTTGTATCATATAGATTTGTTATCTGATAGAGTTTCATAACATTTGTGTTATAGATTGCTAGATGATTAATATCGATTAAGCAAACATTTTATAAAATATTGCTTTATTTTATGTAATAATGTATTTTTAATATTTTCTTTACTTGTGATAACAATATATAACGTTTGAATTACAAATGCTTGCATTTATTTGTTAAAATAATTAATGGAATATTTAAAAATTGATATTGTCATTCCATGCTTGATTGAAAATGTTGATTTGTATTTAAACGAAAAAGGAAATATATTTGCATACATTGTCGGAAAATGTATGAGAGTTTGTAACAAATTTTAGATTGTACGCAATAGCTGGCAATATTATTTATAAATAAACAAAATTGGCAATTGATAATGTTTGCAGAGGGAAAAGGAAAGAGGATCTCACATATCGTACATGTTTCGATTGCCATTTGCCGCCGGCAGTGTCTTCAGCGCCTCGATGTTAGATACTTTACTTTATCAAGCATTTGTCAAGGATTACGTGATAACATTTGTAAGACTGTTACTGGGAGTAGATCAAGCACCAGGATCTGGATTTCTTACATCGGTGAGCTATCGTTTAAAATATATGTTGTTAATAATCTAAAATTTACATCTGTGACAATTTTTTATTTCTTTATTTTAATTTTTTATATCAGTTAATTCTTTTAGTAATATAAATATAGTTAATATAAATCTAATACGTATTATATTGATTATTATAAGAATTATTATACAATATTCATTTTTATTGTTTATTGAGTTATTTTTAGCATATACAGGGTGTCCGGCATCGGTCATATCACCTCTCGTGTGCAGGTAGAACTGGTAAGACTAGAAAAGTCCTCTGTCATTTTGCAATTTTCGCGATAATTATCGAGTTATTAATTATTAAAAATAAGGTAATTGTTTTCTTCAATATATTAGTTATAACTATTACCGCTTGAAGTAATCCTTCATGCGCCTATCAACGATGATCGGGTGGGAGTATCTTACCGCGCGCTTGCATTTGCCGGTGGGCCGAGCTAATACACTCAAGAATTAATAACTCGATAATAATTACGAAAATTACAAAATGGTAGAGGACTTTTCTACTCAGTTTTACCAGCTCTACTTGCACACGAGAGGTGATATAACCGATGCCGGACACCCTGTATATCTGGAAATAAATTTGTCTCCTCTTTCTCTTTCTATATTCTCTAAAGTTATCTAATATACGATAAATAAAGAAAATTCAGTGGCAATATTATTCTATCGGAAGATTTAAAAATTGATTCAGTATATTTTTTTATGTAAAGATAAATCAAAATATAACAAATAATTAGCCAGAAATTCAATTCCTAGCTGTGTTTTTTAGTTTCATTTCTGTCCCAATTATTATACAAAATTAATTGTATTATATTTTATTATTAATATCAAATAACGCTACCAAACTGTTGCAGATGCGTATAACGAAGGATGACATGTGGATAAGGACATATGGTAGATTGTATCAAAAACTTTGTTCGACCACTTGCGAGATTCCAATCGGAATATACAGAACGCAGGACACTACCGTATCTGACTCCTCACACGTAAGTATTATACATTTTTTATCTAGGAAAAAATATAGTCGAAGTAGAGTTTGAGTTGTTACTTGTACTCTCTATAAAAACAGGAAAATACTTTGAGTGACGGCTGTGAGTAGCGCATGGTTGTGCTCTCGCTCCTTCTTTTGATTTCGTTTCCTGTCTCATTTCTTCTCGTGGTATTTCTCCTGCCGCGCATAAGTAACGAGCCGGGATCGTTGCATCTTGATGAACTAACTTTCATAGCACGTTATCTCCCCAACTTCATTGATCTTTGCGTCTTGAATTTGCATCATGCTAGATTTAGTGTGCTCGATTGCGACGCAGCGCTTTCGTTAATAACTTTAATCTCCGGTATGTAAAGTATAGTGACAAAATAGATTTGTAAAAGTATCTTTTTAGATTTTCAAAATATGATTGGAGATATATAAATCGTAGCTTATAGGTCTTTATAGGAAAAATTTAAAAATTTTTTTTTTTATAAAAACAAAGACTTGATGTTATAGTTAAAAGCATAGGTCGTTCTGACAAATATAATGACAAAGCGCTTACTCTCGAGTGCTAGTGTCCTCAGCGAGAAGCACTTACTCCGATGGAAGAAGTCGAGCGAGCGATCTAATCGTTACATCGAGCCACAGCAGCGTGCTGTACTCGGACGCGAAATACGGCGCGACATTGTGCAAAACCGCGGTATTGGCGGTGCGCTATCATTAATAAGGGTAGAATTGCTTGTCGTTTTTAACAGGGCGACTCAGACGCGGAAAGCGACGCCGGCGTCGGTGTGACGTACAAGGTGCGTCATTCGGCGGCAGCTTCGTGCCTCGCAAATTGCGCCACCCGCGACAAGGGTGCATCTGCTGTGAGTAAAACGTCGACGTGGTGGCTGTTCCTTCCTTCCGGCCGTTTTATACTACTTCTGTCTTACTCTCCTCATACTCTCGCCTCTCTCACTGTCGCTCTGCCTCTTCGTACCTTTGTCTGTCTCTCTCTCTCTCTCTCTTTCTTTTCTTCTTTTTCTCTTTCACACTCTATCTGATGGACGTCCAGACTCGTCTGCCGCAGCACAGCAGCGCATGTGAAACTTCGTATCGTTGCATCCTTCAGACCGATTACACTTATATATATCAAGAATTTTTGTCTTCGTGGAATTGAAGACATCTTTATCTATCGTTTAGATTTTAAGATTAATCGATTGTGACGTTCAGCCGATATCGAAAAGGTGGCTGTAACAATCGAGCAATAACAATTATTTTAATATTATAAAAGTCGCACGCGTTAAGACCACTTGTTGCATGTGATGTATAATATATAAGATAAATATGCACATCAACAATATCTAACCAATTAACTTTATTGCATTTGATGATTTATATATGAATGATTGATCGGTTTATCAAAAAATTTATAAACATTTATAATAAGCAATAATCAAATTATGACAAGACCGCGTCAGAAAGCGTTACAATTTGAAAAATTTTTTATTTGTATTGCCTTGATATCCTACAAACTGCAATTCTTTACTTTATCCCGCACTTTATAAAACACATTATTTCAAGTGCATGAGGCTGATATCACTACTTCGATACATTATGAAGATATAAGGTGAAATAACTGATAATATTCAACGTTATTTAGGCCACCTCATTGATATTATCGATCGTCACAGCAGACTGATCCGTCTTAGTAAGCACAGATGTATGCTAATACTTTATCGTCTTTTTCATATCACCATCCAGTATTCGGTGAGTCTTGGCGACGAGGCGCGCGACAACCACGCACAGCAGATCGAACGAGCGGAAATTGCGAATCTGGTGCGCTCGCGGATGGAATCTCTGAATCTGCCAGTCGCCGATTACGATGACGTTTCGGAGAAGCGTAATAGCCTGTCATACGTGATTATCAACCCGAGCTGCGATCTAAAACTCGAGGAGGGCGACATTGTCTACCTAGTACGACCCAGCCCGTTCTCCGCGCAGAAGACCTTCGAGCGGCACAACTCCCGGCGCAAGAGCAACATCAGCTTCTGCTCGGCACAATTGGTATCCCAGATGAGCGCGGCGGTCGCGGCTGCGGGCCTGCAGACCGGCGGTCCGGGTAGTCGTCGCGGCTCCACCATAGGTTTGGCCAGAGCGCCGCCCTTGGGAACAACTAAATCAAATTCATTGTCTCTACCCGATAGTCCCACCGTAGCTGGCACTCTGCGCGGTCGCTCAAATTCACTGAGGGTGGTCGATGATATTCTATTGCGACGCAGTAATTCCTTAAGGCAAGGCCTGACGATGACGACCAGAAGAAAGAGCAGTCTGGAGGACATCGGTTTGGGAGCGTTTTCGCACTCCTCTAATCACAATCCGATTAAGATCGCTTTGAACGGATCGATCGGTCTGGAGGTGACACCGCCGGAGGAGGGTTCGCAGGCTGGCGGTGCCAGCAACACTGGTATCCTCGACGTGGGTCTACCCTCCATGCCGGAATTCAATGCAACTTTAGGACCGAGTTCTCTCGGCGCAGGCCTCGGCGGCTCCTTAGGTGGTCTCTACGATCCACCCTCTCTTCAATGCCCGATGGGCTCGCCCTGCCAATCGCCGCAAATGCAGGGTACCGCGCAAGATCCGCAGCACATACAGGGGACAATAGTATGATATAACCTTATGTGGGGACGCAGGCTCTCCGGCGTGGCACGAAACAAGTGGCTGTAGCGTTCCCACATGGTATTTAGGGATAGGCGTCATCAAGAACGACGCCTTTACAGCAATTGTAACGATAGAGGATATTTGAACAGCGTTTTCGTGGGACTGACCAAGCCGGATGAGACGGCTGGAGAGCAAGGTGTTTCGGTGAAACTAACTACGTCAAACTAATGATTGTTGCAAATGTCAGAGGATCTATTTTGCAATAGGTAAAATAAGTTGGGGGCACGATTACCATTGCAACTTTTATTTAGTTCTGACTTCGAATTGATTTTTGCACCATAATTCTAATAATTTCTAATAAAGATATGTAGACAAAATTTTATTGCGGATAACAACTCGCGATAATTCAATTACAATTTGTCACAGATATTCATTATTAATTTATAAAAAATAAATCTCTATCAAATAATTATTAAAATTAAATTTGTTAAATTTTTTATTTTAAATTTGATGTTAATATAGTTAAATTACTTCCATCCCAGTTTATAGTTGTATTGTCTCTTTCGTTTTAAGTTGTATTGTCTCTTTCGGCGCGATTTATAATAATTCGTGGATCTACCAAGCGCAGATATACCAAATCGTAACTGTGATATGTCATTGAAGAATATGCTTTCTATTTATAAAAAGTCTCGTTGAAGATTTCAATATTACTACGATTATAGATAAAAATCGCGTCGGGTATGAGTTAAAAAATAATATGCACTTTAGAGGATGATTGTGTTATGAACTTCATATTTCGGTGTACCTTATTTTTATAATTCGTATCTGTATCAGTACGTACGTTCTTAAAACGTTTTGCTCTCTAGGTCGCCTCTAGCGTACCGACGTCCGTGTCTACGACTTCATTCATCGGACAGTAGATCGTATAAAATTAATGCAAAACAGCACTTAAAAGAGTGCTTCGCGAGCATGACTGACGAGCAAATATTTCGAATCAGTTGCGATTTGAGTCTTTAATATAAATGATCGCAAGTCAATAGCATTTTCTAGATTATGAAATCTAGTTATAGAAATTTGACAGATTCTTTAAATTGAAAATGTAATAAAAATCTTTAAAGATCTTATAAAGATTTTTTGACAATTTTTTCTTAGTCAAGAGAAAAAGATTAAATTTTTTAATTAGAAATTAAATTTTTTATTTATAGTTTTATCTATAAGTTATATTATTTATAATTAATAATTTTTAATTAAAATCTCGATTGATTCATAATAAATGCTAATCTGTCGTCATTTCATACATTCTCGAGATACAAAATGAGAAATGTTCTATAACGTACTCTTCGATTCTTACTTAGCGTCGCGCTCAGCGGTCGAGCGTGAATAATTTTATAATAGAGAACATTTGTGGTGAGAAAGAGTCTATTATATATATTATAGAGATACAATGTATGACCATTTTAATCATATCATGCGAGAATGCCGCGGAAGTCATCATTATATCCTACGTAAATAGGAAGAAGAGTATTTTAGAGTGATTTAAGTGCTTAGAACATGCGCGTATATTATCATGACTTTTCGCGTGACTAATAAATCGTCAATGAATTTAATGTCGAATCGCAGGACGATTGTCGACCTTCGTGACGACGTCAAGATTTACGGCTGAAATGATACTTAACTACTCAAATCGATATAGACAAGAATCGTGAAAATTACATAATAGACAAGAATTGATTACAAATCAATTGCATGAAAATTATTAATACTATCTTCTTCTTCTTCTACTTCGTTTACTCTTGTATTAGTTCAGCCTCAATCCATATTTTGTGAGTATATCAGGATCAGTTATGGTTAGCGAGTGAATGCGATTGTTCTTGCTTGATAATTCAATAATTCATTCAATCCATTAGTTAATCAAATTTGAATAAGTCGTTATTAACGTCTCAAGTTGCACCGACTGGGTTATAATTACCTAACTGTGGATGATGTTTTTTTTTTTGAAGGCTTTTTTAGATTGCCGTTTCGTATATTGTGTGATGATGTCGCTAGGACAAATACCGAATTATAAAAGATATTTGAAAAATTAAAAAAAAAAATAAAACAACTGAAAGATTCATGATAAAATAGGCTAAAATGGGCAAAAAGATATGAGTATACAGTTAGCCAGATTGGTGCAACCGGCTACAATAGACTTTAATCTTTTTAACGTGGCGCCGTACTCGTGACGCTACAGCCAAATGTAATCGTTCGTTGACCAATTTACACGTTTCTTCGACCAAACGAGTCATATTATCAAGTACCTGCTTCAATATTGCTTTCATTAAATCCAGTCAATTCTGCGACCAGTTTTTTTTAAACACGCGACCAGAAATCTATTCCATCTATTCCATGAAAATTTTATAATATTTTATGTTATTTTTATTAATTTTAGTATTTTCTTTATATTTTATCAAGAAGCATTAATGTTTATAATGCAAATATAGCATATCGATAAAACGAAAAAAATGCTAATTTAATATTATAATTTTATCGTTGAAATATTTGATTATTATGTAACTTTTATAATTAATCTATGGCATTAATCATAAAGTAAAGTATTTTTTATTATTTTTGTAACACATAATTTATACAGATTAAAAAATTGTACTATAGTATATAAAGTACTATAGTACAATTTTTGTACTATAGTATAGTATATAATTGTACTATAGTATATAGTAACTGGTAATTTATATTAATTAAAATTTAAAATATAAGTTAAACATTTTTATGAACGCAAAGCATAAAATAAAAAGCTGCTTCATGGAATAGATCAAACATTCTAATATCAAAGTAAATACGATAATTCTTCTGAGTAAAACCACAAATGAGGCATGAGACAGATCTTAAATGCGCTTTGTACAAATCAAAATGTAAAATAAGTACGTGTCATGTCTTTTTCTCTTCAAACTCGCTCTGTAATCGATTAAGAATATCAGAATTATATGTTAAATTATTGCATTTTCATCATATCTTGCTATTTGATCGAAGCAAAATTGATCATTTTCAATATCTGGTCGCTCACATTTGACTCTTAAATCAAATTATTTTCTCTCACTCTGTACCGCTCTTTTCTTTTCGTTTAGCTCTCTATCTTTTTTTCTTCGATTAGCATCCTTATCAGCAAACTGTAAACTTTTATACGTAAATAATATGTGAGCGAATTATCTTTCAGAGAAAGATAATAAAGAATTTTTTATGTAATAATTACAGAACAGATTTCTGCATTCCAAACACATGAAAAATACGATAAATGCGATTGAGCTTGTCTCAAACAATAATCGATTTAGGAAAGCTCGACAATTTTATAAATATAATTTTATCGAAGAATATCTACTGAGAAGAACAGACAGAGAGAGAGAAGGCTATCTAACAGTCAAATTATCGTTTTAACGAAAACAATAAGAAGTAATTTATTCTATTGCAATTAAGAATTCATTGTTCAAATTGTCATCTGAATCTTTTTTCCTTATTTTTAAGGGAAGGTTCCATTAAAGATGAAGATATTCTGTTTTTAGACAGCACAATATATTGTGGAACCTAAACTTTTTTATTTATTTAAAAAAAGCATTAATGAAAAGATTATAAAAATTGCAGAAATGAATTTATTGAACGGATCGCCTCACGATATTATCAAAAGAAACGATTAAAATAGTTATTCGGAAAGGGTATACATTTACAATTAATTATAGGATCAGCCCAATATGATGTGACCTGACTCTTTGTAGCTGAACTTAATAATCCATAGAGTATCACATTACAATTTAAAGCAGCAAAGTCTTGGCATTCGCTACATACTTGCTACTCTCGAAGAAGATCATTTGAATTACGTTTCGAATGAGGGCACGATTGATTCTTTGCATCTTCTTACAATATGCAAGAATTGAATTTATACATACAATTCTTGCATTATGTAGGATAAGTACAATAATTTATCATGTATACGACATGTATTTGACTTTTCGAAAAACAGAATATTAAATTTGATTTGACTATTCGAAATATGTATATTTATTACATTTTAATTAAAAGATATAAAAAAATCCGCAAGAAGAATGGAAAAGACAAGGTATATCTAAAATAAAATTGGTAGCATCAGTGATTAATTAATCAGTAACTTTATTTTTTGTTAAAGAAATAAATTATTTATATTTCTTTTCCCGTAGCAAAATTTCATGAAAGTTATCAATGATACATAATATGCACCAGTATTTATGTTTATAATTTTTCTCGTTTAATATAAATACTAATCCTAATATATCCGAATTTATAAACGAAGAACTTCGTTCTTTCTTTCTCATTAGTGTTGATGTTTTATAATAATTTTATTTATATTTGAAATTTAAGTATCCTAATGATATATAGAAATTATTTCACATTCGTAATGTAAAACTTGACAAGCACTACCTTTTTTAACATTTATAAAATCATTTGTCAAAGTTCTTATGTCTTTGTAACGCAAAAATAATAGTCATTGAGTGTTTATAAGTTTCTTGAAAATTTTCATAAACAATTAACTCATTGTAAAAGTAGTATTTATACTAAACTGGTTCTTCTAATTTTAATATATCTCTCACGAGTATACCAGATTAAATCGTATTTTCTTCTATTTAGTGCAATAATTAGATTGATTAGTACAACAATTATATTGATCTGACTTTAAGTTTTTCTTATTTAACATCTATATTGCCTTTAATGTTAATACAAAATGAGAATCAGATAGTTACTAATCAATTAGATATATTAATAATAAATATATAAGATGAAAATGCGGATCATATATTCTTTTATTTCATGATTTTAATGTCTGTTTAATATGATGTCCTTATCAATATACCAAATTTATACCAAATATTTAATACAATGTATTTTCTTAGTCTTAAAGATATGTTTGAAATTAATCATGTTCGCAAAATGAAATGAAGATAAATATTTTTATTTTGAAGAAATGATTAAATTTTATATATTTCCAATAGTATTCACTTCTTCACGTATGTTAATTATAATTCCTCACCATAATTTGCTGATTAGAAGCATCAGTGATCAGAAATCAAGAATTTATTTTTCGTTTTGAAGAAAATTGCACGTATTTTCTCGTTGATGCACTGGATATCACACAAGTTCCTTCGAAAATCTGAACAGAGCTAAGAGCTTGGTGCATCTCGAATGAACCGTTTTTAAAGGTCGTGAATCTACATGAAAAGTGTCCAGCAAGTTCTTAAAATTTAATAATTAAGCATTTCTTGACCACAAAATACAATTGTAAACGGCTGTACGTAAAATAATAAAAGCAGAAAACACAGAGAGAGAGAGAGAGAGAGAGAGAGAGAGAGAGAGAGATATGCGACATTGTAACGCAATGCGTGCGATGTGCATGTAAATTTATTATAAATAAATTATTATAAAGCAAAAAAAGAGTGTCTTATTAATAACTATATTTATCTGTATGTTATTAAGAAGTTTCAAATTTGATTATTATATTGTCAAGATAAATAAATTATTATTTGAATATATACATATTTATATATAATTAAATATTTAATAATTTTTATCTCAAACCGAACTAAAATTTATTATTATAATGTGTAAATATATTTAATTTTTTCTTTTCTGCAATTTTTAATTTTTTTATAAAATTATAAAGAATTTTATCAGAATAATGCCCATTCGTGAAAGAATAAAGTTGAAGATAATCATTTTAATTCTTGATAAATTTTCTGATTTTTATTTAAAAAAAATAACTTTTGCTTATTACTATTTACTGAAAATGGTGAGCATCAAGAATAATTAATAGTCAGGAAGTTATAAATATGTGTACGTGGAATGTTTATTCTACGTGTACGCACAAGTGTGTCGTATATACATTACATATATTACGCATAACATCATTCATTTGCACAATACATATAAATATAATAGTGTTTAAATACATTATCGACAGAAGTAATTCTAGCTAGTCGGCTAACAGACATTTTTCAAAGGTTTTAGTACGTTTTCGGTAAACTGTCCTACTATGTTACCTCTCGGATAGTAACATGCCACTATGACACATGTACCATCCCGTTTGGCCATTGCAATACCCATTTCAGTAGTATTTTTCCAAACAATTTGTGTAAAGTGACCTGTAAGTAAAAAGTAAAATATTGCGAATTTTATTTATAATTGTTTCATAGTCTTTCAGTAGTTTTGTTTTATGTATTATTATTTTAAAAATTGTACAAGTTAATATTATTATAAACGATATCAAATTTTATTTTATAACTAAATATGAAATTAAATCAATTAATTCGTTTAAAAATTGATTTTTAATTTGTTTTACACGATTTTTATCATATATATTTCTATATGAATATATATGCATTATATTAATTTTCTCACTGTTATTAAACTCTATGATGTTAATGTATATGAAAAAAACTTTAATATTTTATACATACATGTGTTGAGAACTTTCGGCTCAATGCCAAATTTGTGCTCTTTTTTCTCGGAATACCATTTTGAAATGACTTCACGTGCAGAGACGATCAGTTTAGGATCAGAGCACTGCATCGAATAAATATTTTCGCCATACGGAGACGAGGATTGAGATATCAGTTTATTTGTGTTTAGCAACGTGTTCGCCCAGGCCTACACAGGTAAATAAACATATATAATGCATTTAATTTTTATAATATTAAATTAGTTGTATCTAAAATATATTGTAATAATGAAATAATGAAATAATAATTATGATAATATTATAATTAAATTACCTTCGCAGCAGCCGTTAATTCTGAACACAATCTCAGATCCGGCACGCGATGTTTTCTTCTGTACTCATTATGAACTAATAATGCTTCTTGCTGCCACGTTTGCTCATTTATCGTATACTGTTGTTTTAGATCGGTAAAATTAATCCGTTTTGCAGGAGCAGTATCCACAGATGGAAGAACATTTTCTGTAAAACTGCCTAGAAAGTTCCCAGCAGGATTGTAATTACATACAACATAGACCTCGCCGTTTCGATTTCTAGCCATTCCCACCCCTAATTCAGTACTGTCTCTCCAAATCACTTGTGTGAAGTGACCAGTTTTCAATGTTGTAGGCTCTTTTCCATATTGATGCTGAGCTTCTTCAGCATACCTATAAAATATAAAAATTCTATTTAAATACATTATGTTTAAATAACACAATGATTTTATTTTATATTTTATATTATTTTATTTTATATTAAAACAAATCTAGATCGTTACATTAAATATACTTAGCATAAAAATTTTGAAATCTATTTATAAAAATGCTTACATCAAGCAATTTAACATAAATTAAATACAATTAAATTTTTGATAAAAAAAGAATTGTTCTTTATTCCGTTGTATCAAATGTGATAAATCAATATTACAACATAATGTGATAACTGCAACCGTATATAATTTGTATCGACAATAAATATATGCAATAATCTCACCATTCATTAACCGGTTCTTCACCACCAACAATAGTCTTTGGATTGGAGCTCCACATACAATAGAGATTCTCTCCATAATCAATATTCGCTCTGTGTTCTAATCTACCTCTAGCCGCCAATATATTAGCCCAATCTTGACTCGTCTTGCACAGCTGAAAATAAATATAAAAATTGTCATTTATCGTTTCCAGTTAAAATTGTAAGTAGAGATTCCTCGATATTTCCAAGAATAAAACAAACATAAAAAAAATTGCATTTCCTCAATTCTCGGAAGTTGCACAGTAGGGGCTCAGATTTTATTGCAATTTTATTGCAAAAGAAAGACCGATAGTAACCTGCTTGCTGAGTCGTAACGGCGGAGCTCCATGCCGCGATCGGTAGAAATTGTGCGTGTCGAGGCAAACATTAATGAATTCCTTTGGAGGCCCCGATCTGCGCACAGATGGTTTACGTGTGTCAATCTTTGTTATCTATAACATATAGAAAGAGGAAACATCTTACAATTAACAAAATTAAACAAATTCGCAGATTTAGTAAAATCTGTAGTCATGTCCAAAATCATAATTAGTCATTTAAATTATATTCTATCATAGTAAAATATATAGTTTGTATTTTTCAAGTATTAGATTAAAACTTTGGATCAAATTTGTATTATTGGTTCAAAACCTAAATATTTATAAATATGTGTATGTCTTCAAGTTTATAAAAGTTTTACTTTAATGTATATCAGTAGTATTTTGTTACGTATTTTCTATAAAATCTTAAAGACTTTGAATAATTAGAAAAGAATACAAATGTAAACCGTTTAATTATGAATTGGGAACAATGTCAGCAAATCAAGTTCATAATAATCAATAAATGAAATAAATGGTAAAAACAGTATCCTTAATAACTTAAATGCGGAACCATTTGTAAGAAAAAACTGACCGACAGAACTGACTTCCCATCGTCCTATAGGAACACGATCATCTGCTATACGATTAGGATGCCCGTAGATAAACTTCCACTCGCGCTTCCGTTTCTCGCGTGACCGCTCGTTAAATTTCTCTTACTTGCTGAGAAAATTTACCGAGTGTAGTAAATTATTACGATACAAATATTGAAAAGATAACGCACACATATTTTTTAAAATATAATTTCAATAATTAAATTAGAAATTGTGATCTGAAACCAGATGACAGGGATAATTATCGTGGAATTCAAACTAACGATAGCTTCAGAAACCTTCGATAATCATCTGTTTAATTGCCCATAATTGCCATTCACATGATGCGACGTAGGCGATGGCTTCATAATTGGAGATCAAAAAATGTAAGTGATATTGGATTGCTAAATAATGCTTACTATGATGATATTTTCAGAACACTTCTAATTAGAAAAAAATGAAATAAATATTTATGAATAGTATAATTATGATAAAGACCAAAGGAGAAATCGTTGTTGTTATTATTATATTAAACAAAATGGAAACAAATTCTTTCAATTACTAGCTATCAGATAATCGGCTAAAACTCAACGGTTACTGAGCTCGCCATTTGATAAATATGTATCAGTTCGTTACAAATCGTCTGGCGGTTTTGTGAGCAAGGCCATTAGCGTAAGTGCAAAAACATCCTGTGTATGAAGAACAAGTCCAACGAATGAGAACGCGACGACACGCGCACGCGGAAAATGGAGCGGAAGAATCGATTCCGCGAGTGCACGAAGCGCAGTCTGAACTTCTGACAGATTAGTCATTGCGTGAGTCAAATGATCGTAGCACAATGATCTACCGATCATCAAAACGATGCAAACGGTCAGACGTGACTCTCGAAAAAAAAAAAAAAAGTAATCCTGAGTCATCGCGAAGTGGCAGTGCACCTTTCCGTGAAGCAAATTTTATGATGCTTAGGCTCCTTTCACACTGCACGCAATGTCACGTGTAGCAAAGCCAGTCGAAGATTTACGCTTTCCAACCGGCTAATTTATCAAGTAGGTTGAAACCAAAAGACTTCTAATATAAAGAAATTGTGATAGATCAATGAGAGAGAAACTAATTGCTGAAGAAACTGTCACAAAGATTAATATTTTTGTTTCGAATGAACTTTTTTTTCATTTGTATATCAATTATATATTTTTTAGAATTATTCAGTAAACTACTTTAGTATAATTATATCAAAAAAATATACAAAATTAGACTATTTATACAAACTTAGACTATTTGTTGCGTACACGATTTTTTATCATAAAAAACGCAATTTATTTTCACGAGAAAAAAATTTACTTATGACTTATAAATCTAGACTTACAAAGTAATATTTTAAACTCATTTAAATACAATTTATCAATACAAGTGGCACGATCTAATATATTATATTATATTATATATTAGATCGTGTCACTTATACTGATATGTTGCACATAATCCATAGTTTACATCATGATTGTTTGTTTCTTTTATTTAAATATATAAGCGTTTACACATTTTTATATGAATAGCTAAGGAAATTTCCATTGTCTTAAATCATTTGTAAATATTATTGTTTCTGTTCATTTATTATTTTATCAGATTTTAATTTTTTAAATTCTTTATTTTATAATTTTTAAAAGTTTAGATAACAAAATTGTTCTTATAATTATCCTTATATGTATTGAGTATTTAGCAATTTTGATTAATTTATTCTTTTGATTGGTTATTAAATAAATAAAATTATAATATTTTTTTTCACATTTGCGTATTAATTTTAATTTTTCTCAATAATTTTCTTATTATATTTAAAATTGTTAAGAATATTGATACATACTTCGAGCATTTATCATGAATCTCGTAATATTATAGATTTTTAAATTTGTTATTTTTAAATTATTTCTTTAAAATATTATAACGATAATTATTGAGATAGTCATAGATAAATATCGATACCTGTGAGGATGAATATCTTGCCGAATCAGGAGATGCCGAAGATGACCTAGCACTGCTACAAGACATACCATCACTTCCTAGACTACCATGGAAACTACCGTGCAAAGAATTTGACAATGGACCCGGTGATGCCGGTGATGCCGTCAATGGAGATTTCGATCTTACCGAGTCTGTCCTCGACCTGAAAGTAGATCAATTACATGATATACGAAGAAATACACAGCGCTCCTTTTTGTTCCAGACAGCACAGTGACGCATGAACATTGAACGCTTTAAATAAGCAGATCGAATTTATTGAAATTTTTCCGCACTAGAAGCAGTTTCATATGAGCAAATGTAAATCATTTGATGTAAATTAAAGTGCTTTAAGAATTCCTTACAATTTATCTATTTTATATTTTAATATCAATATCTTCTTTCCAATATCATCAATCAAACAAGTGATGACATTGAAATATATGTGGTTAAGCTTCGTGAATTGTATCAAAAGAACTGTGTAAGTGATCCATATTTTTATGACAAAAGTGCAATAAATCGTAATCCAAGATTACACATAGTCTTATCTAAATTATGGATTTTTATCTTATCGTTAAAAATTGTTTAAGAAACGCCCCATTAGCTCTTTTCTCTGATAATTCCTAAAGACAAGTTATAAAAAATTATAATATCTTTCTAAAGCAGTATAATGTAATATCATGATCAACATTATTCTTTTTATATTTTACACAAATTCTATTATTATAAAATTTAAATGAAACTCATTACATATAAAATTTTAAATTGCTTGTGTATCCCGATGAAATGAAAACAAGCAGGAAAGCCGATGAAATTACGATGCGCAATGTTCTTGATTGTAAAGCTCATGAACGATTACTATGTGCAATGAATGGAAGCAATTGAACGTGAGAGTATCTAAGAGTACTGCAATTACAATGGTATTTTTAATTTAGTTCTGCAGAGTGTTTCATAATAGGCTGAATACTGTTTGCCCATTTAAATAATTCACAACATAAATATCCAATCGTTATATGCTTATAACACAAATTCCCAATCGTTTTATACAAAATTATATAATTGACTAATGGAATTTTACGGATTGTACATTTAACTTCACATTAAAATGCAAACGGATATAGCTTGGAAAACGATTATTATGAATTTTAACTACATAATTTATCATGGAATCCTGATTTAAAAATAGATACATTTTCAGAAAAGATATTATTCAATGAATTAAAAAACCAGTTTATTTATTTTTATGTTTATGCAGACATGTAAGCAAAAAGTTCTGAGAACATTTAATGCGCGTTTAACGAGTTTTAAGTAATTCGCAATCTGACATCTGGTTATGGACAGATAAATACAAAAATAGCTCACCAAATAACACAAACATATTTAGAACAGAAATTATTTAAAATATGAATTTAAAAAAAATTTTTTTTAATTTTACATAAATCACATTTATCGGACACATTTTGAATTAAATAATTACCTACGTTTTATAAAAATAAAGTAATAATATTTATCATATTACAGTTTGTTATAATATATATATATATATATAATATATATAATATACAATATAGACATATAAGACACAATATGAAATGGAAATTATAAATTAGAAAATAAATCAACATTAATTAAAATTATTTTCTTTCATTTATGTAAATTAAAATATCTGAATCCAAAAGCCATTTAAATTTAAGTAGTCAAATATCTATTTTATTAAATCTATCTTATTAAAAATTCGTAATTCATAAATTCAGTATTCAGCCAAAAAACGGCATTAGAAAGTCAAGGGAGAGCTGAAAATTCTATAGCCCTTACTAAACTCCGTTAAAGATCACGCAAAATAACAATTTTATCGTGCTCATTTACGTATGTGTCGTCACATACGCCTTTACGCGAGCACGACTCGTACTTCCTCCTTCCTACGAGCTTCTCTCTGCGCCACGTCCACGGCCACGGTCGACGCAAAAGAAAGGCTGTTGCTTCCTTTGTTATGTGGCACCCAGAAGAAGACTAAGACTTTTCAAGATGTTCTACTATAAGAATTTGATCACAATAAAATACAACACGTCTTATAATATAATTTAAAGAATATCAGTTAATAAAATATTTTTTTTTTAGATTTCTGAGCTCATTTTTATTTAATAAAAAAGTTTTATTTGTGTAACTTTTAAGGATCAATGATTTCTTTACGGCTAATTCTCGAAATAAGAAATTAGCAAAAATTTGTGATTTTAAAATACATAAAAGTAAAATTTTATTATATATGTATATCTTTGAAATATAATTCAGAAAAATTCTTAGTTTTAGTTATTTAATCATATCAATTTTGTAATTATTAAACTATCATTGTTAAAATATTGTTATTGCAAAATTATTATATATATTTATATTTTACCTGTGATAAAAAGCAAGAAAAAAATATATAAATATTAAAAAACTTAGATAAAATGGAATTCAATGAACTTAAGACATGCAGTATATTATTGCATATTTCTTCCGTTTTGTTTTATATCTTATTGCATATAGTACCTCAGTCAAACGAGTTGCATCGAGTTTTTTCCGACCACGCAGCTTGCGTGGGCGGAATCGCATATATCGTCGAGTAAACGATGTATTCCTCCTCGATAAGGATTTAACAAACCTCACAGCGATTAATCTTTTGCTTAAACAATTTAAGTAAATTTTTCTCACAACTTGACAGTATATAATGGCGTTATATAGATTTAACTACGTTTAATCAAAACTACTTAAACATATAATTTATATAACTTTGTAAAAAGAAAATTTTATTCACTCTTTGAAAATTATAATAAATGTTTTAAATTTTGTGCTTATGCAATTTTGTATATAATTGTGTGCATAAGTTTCAATTTATTGTATAATAAAAGTTAATATTTACTTAAAATAATTGTCAATAAATTATCAAATATTATATCAAATTTACAATAAAATAATATTTCAAAAATTATTTTTATTGAATAGGAATATATAATCGATAATAATAATAATAATTTAAAGAGAAATGCGTACACACATATATTTTACAGCCTCCAAAAGAATCTTACAACCAAAAGAATCTTACACTTTCAATTTAACAACAGTTATATTTTATTACTGACTGGAGAATGTTATCATCTTTGTGTTATCGTGAAAGCTAGTAATTTAGTGTTCTTACAGAATTGTTATCATCTTGCGATTCGTTTAAACATAAGCATGCGAACTTTCAGCTGTCTCTCTGTTTTCTATGTACCACCTACGCTAGTGAACTAGGACCACTTACCGATCCTAGTGAAGTTTCAAAAAACATTTAATTACGATATTAGTAAAGTATTATCAGTGTCATTGACGGCAAGTTTGTCTTTCATATGCTTACTCTCGCTTCACTGGAATCGGAATTTGGTTAAACTGCAAGTTTGTGCCGCATAGGCGATTATACCTGTCGGGCGACACTTGATCGACAAAACCGACCACCTTCTTTTTCGTTCCACGTACGTTGAGCGATGGCATACTACAAGAGCAACGATTTACACTAGAGAAATGTTAAATTCATTTTTCATGAGCAATGTTTGAGAAATAAACTATTCAAAAATTTGCAAAATAGGATTTTAAAAATTATTACGGAGATCTCGATGCTTATAGCTATGATAAAAAGCAATTACAAAAACTCGAAAAACATAAACCAGTAAAATAAATAAGTTAAATCTATTAAATACTGCTATTTGCATTATGAAGTTTCTTTACATTGTAAAAGTTAGTATTATTAAAAGTATTATAGTATTAAAAATATAAAAATATCAAAATTAAATTGATTAAAATTCAGAATTAGAATCAGAACAAATTCAACAAATTCAATAAATTCAAGCAACCAACAAAAATTTATTTTCCTTCATTTAATTTTACATGTAATTATTTTATCAAAATATGTTTTTAGGTATAATTTAGAAAAATAATATAATGACAAAAAATAAAATCATTATTAAATTTATGTGTTAAAGAAAAAAACTAATGTCATATTGAACAAAAAATCAATACATAACAAAATAATGATTCTTTTATACAAATTATATTCTTAAAAGCATAGATTTCTCCGATGATGCATTGCATTATGTAATATCCTACATTCTATTGAGAACTAAAGTTGTCTCAATTCCCAACATTACTCGCGAGAGAGTGCTAAGAGAAATTAATTGCTTCGCAAGAATGTAGAAAACCTATTAAATGTCTGTCAGATGCCGTACGACATTTCATAGATTCTTTATAGGCTTTAAAATTAACAAAGACAAAAAGCAAGTATTGTTCTTTTGCTTTTAGCTCGCGTAAAATAATTGAAAACTTGCGGTCTGCGGTTTCACTCGAAATATCTTTCCATACACAGAGGTTGCAAATTTATTACCTTACATATTAATATCTATATTAATATATATATATATATATATATATATATATATATTAATATTAATATTTTTCTTAAAATATTAAAGAAGTCGCTATTTATCATAAATTTAATAATTTTTAATAGTTTTAATATTAAAAATTTATTTGTTAACTAATAAAATCTCTAGAAAAACAAGGAAAAGGCAGCAAACCTGAAACATCCTATACATGTATATATATATATATATATATATATATATATACTAGCTAAGAGAAAGGAACTGAACACAGACAGCTGATTTTACGACAGATAAAGTTTTGTCTACTTCGACCTATGTAACAAGTTTCCGGTACACGTTTGTGTAAAAAGGAAACGCACTTCTAATCATGTACAGCAAAGAAACATTTCGCTAACACGCAAAAGATAATAGTATGGTAGACTATAATATCAATTTGTTTTAAACACTATGAAATAAAAATTCTCTATATAATTAATAAAATTTAAATTAATTCTAATGCAAAATGATTAAAAAATGTTAATTTTTTATATATTTACTATTAAAGAGATAATTACAATATTTCAATTATATTGTTTTTATATGTCATGTTTTATAATTGTGATATAAGTTATATTTATATTACAACTATAATATACTAAAAATTTCTTTTATATCATTCTTCTTTTTATATCGAAACATATTCTTTGCGTACAAAACTAATTTTATTCTTATTTGTAAATGGTACACTTGTTCTGATACATTATGATCTATTCTGATATATTTATATAGCAAGCGTAATAATTCATTCTTCATTATTTTCTTGATTTTGCCTCAAAGACGCAAATAGGTATAATAACAATCGGGATATAATTGCTGTTGAGAAACTGTTCATTATAATTTAAATTAATACTTGCCGACTTATATAATTTCAAACTTTGATTACCATAAAATTCACCTTAAATTTACCTTAAATTTACTATATATTTTACGTGTATTATGTCATTAAAATTTATCTATAAAAATATCTTTAAAAGTTTGTCTTCGTTTTGAATGAATATATTATCAATTTATCATACAAATTTTCATTAATATTTAATATCGTTAACAAAAACAAAAAACGTTAAACAATATAAATACAAGAATAAATAACATTTTTTTTAAATCGAAAGCAATCATTTATTTCTGAAGAATAAAAGTTACGTTACATAAAATATAAGATAATATTTCAAAATCTGTTTAATAAAATATCACTTAATATATTAATATATTACTATAAAATCTAATTTAAGTCTGAGGCATTTTGTTAATTTAAATATTATATTTCTAAATAATAATGTAATAAAAGAAGCGTACCATTTTAATGTATCTGCGATATTTTATTAATAATTAGAAAACCATCAAACCTGCTAGACTTCGGTGTAACGATGTCCCTCGTTTCGGATGTATATTTCCTTTCGGCTCGGCCACCATTAAAAAGCTCAACGGTTTCCCTGGTAACAGTTTCCAGAAGAGGTTCGCCACCCCGTCTTCCTTTGCTAAATGTCCTTTGATCCGTTTTACGGACCATGACCACCCTCGACAAGGGTTGATTAAATTCATGTCCGTGCATGGTCGGAGGAATCATAGCCAGCGATTGCGAAAGAGGACCTCCGATTCGTGGAGATCTATATAACATAAATAATTATAATAATTAATAATACATACACATGCAACATGTTTAAAAATATAATCATTCATTGCTATACTAAATATTAATAGTATAATTATAATTCTTATTAATCCAAATCCCTTCTTGTATTAAGAAGTATCTACTTTGAAAGATATGACATGTTTATAATTAAGTTTCAACTATGTATCTATTACGTATCAATTTTTCGTTATAACTGTTATATATAATTAATTTCTTTTGCATGTTACCAGTATCAAATAATATAAATAATAAATAAATGTGAAAGTGTATATATCTTTTAAGTATGGAACAACATATTATAATACGAACAAACATATTCATATCTCATATTATATAATATATCCTTTATCATATATATATATATATATATATATATATATATATATATAACATATAACTATAATGGTATATTCGAGTATTTAATTAAATTAAAATATATGCGCATGTATAATCTATAAATCCATATATAAATATTTCTATTTTACTATCAAAATTTATTATTTTTTTCCTTCATCTATATCACTTTATTCAAATATTATATTTTGCTTGTTTCAACATATAATTGCATCGTATCAAAGTACATGCATCAATAGCTGCAAAACAGTGTATATTAAATGATTCACTAAACAAAAAACTGATAAATTGTCACTATCCCGTTTCATTTTCATGATCAACACATTTTCATGATCGCAACACATGTTACGAACCGGTTCTCAATACACGCAATTAACGCCAGTTGCTGGTGACTTTAATTATTAATCACCTTCTCTTTGAACGCTTCTGGACTTTCTTACGCATGTAAATCAGTATCTTGTTTTCTCTGTTAACGCGTGTTGCAAATACATGACACTTTATATCCGAAGACAATAATAACAAAGGAGCTTAGATCTATGTATAAAACCGGCGGTTGTATGATTGTTATAAATAATGGTATTTACATATTCTTTTTATAACAACTAAAATAGTACAAAACGCGCGCTTCGCGCGCGCCATTTATTTTTTAATATTATATATTTTTATATAAAATATTTACATCACATATTATATAATCTTGTTACTAAAATCTCACATAATTACTAATGTTAACTAACGTTACTCCGAATTTTCATTTCCAAAATATTTTAATATTTATTCCTGTTTCTGATATTTTCTTCGTGTGCAAAGCTCAACGGAAAGATATATACTTTAAATATTATTATGTTATAAACATTGAAATCTTTATGTTTGAAATAGCGATACAATAGTGCGCGGCCTTGGTATTTTATTTACAATGTTTATTGTATCGATGGGTATTGTATACGCGCACGCAACGCGTTATTATTCAATCGGCGACACTCGTGCGGACAGGTGATGTTACGTATCGCCTCTTTTCACATTTTCTTTTTGAAACGAAGTCGCAACGAATTCTAAATGACGTTCAAAACATTGATGCATCTTATGATGTATTATATATATCATATATTTTACGATACAATAATCATATTGATGACAATAGACTAACTATATATATATATATATATATATATATATATATATATAGATATATTGCAAAATGCAAACTACATTTAAATCGATGAGAATTTCAAAGCAAGATATATATATATATATATATATATATATATATACTTACACACATGCGCGCGCGCGCGCGTATGTGTGTGTGTGTGTGTGTGTGTATGCATGTATCTCAAATAAATTGTAACGAGTCTATTAAGAATGTATTCGTTTTGGACTATAAGCATCATTTTACTTTTATTATTCATATTCACGTCAAAGGAAAATAAAACAATGCTTCCAGCGCACGAGCGTCCAAACAAACACACTCTAGATGAAAGAGCAATATATGATAACAGAGATTTAGAAAATAAAATATAACAATTATTTAATGTTTTATTATCAAAGATGCTATAAATAACGCTTCGTGAAAATTAAATTTGATTTTTAATATGTGTTGAATTTCGTCTAGCCAAACTATTGTTGTTTTAGTTAAGAGTTTACGTGCCGCGGCTGGTACGTCACGTGTTTACGAGCGCTCTGCGCGCTACCAATGTCTCATTGGTGTTCGTAGAGGTAGGTCGTAGTACGCATCGTATTCCGTATTTCTTCAATGCTAAATGATACCAAGTCGTGTTATATCTTATGAATGTAATAGTAAATGCTTCTTAACGCGTGTAATTAACGACTCGTAAGCATATCGAAATGACGAAACTCTAACAAAGTATATACATATTTAACGTGATTTATTCCTTTGATATTCATCAAAGGAATCATGAATTTTTATAAATGATAACCCTTCCAATGGGTACGGCCTTGACGTGGCAGAGGGGCTCAGTATTCCGAGGGATTCCTTTGGGTTCCCCAACGGAATCCCAAAGACAAAGAAGCTAACAGTACCCGTTGCACCGTTATTAGTAACATTAATATTAATATTAGATAATATTATTGTTATTAATAATGTACTAACACAGCATAGCCACGAGTCGTTCAATGGCTCGTATGTGATAAATTAATCGATCAGTTTTTTTAATCGACTATCATTTTTCCGCCGCCGATTTTCAAGTGAATGAACGAACTGCAGCCAGTTTGTCGCGCCGCAGTCTGCTTCGGGAGTATCGTACAAGTGACCAGACTAAAAGACTTTTATTTAAAATTAATCCGCGCGCGATTATAATAATTCGCGAGTATTTTTCGCGAGTGTCCTGTGCTGCGAGGATATCCGACGACCCGACATCTGGAGAGGAGGAGGAGGCCTAGGAGAGGCATCGAGCACCAGCGGAGCAACCTTGCGGTAAATATACATTTTCTTTCTTAACATAAAATTAATCAGTTTCACATTTATTTGGATTAATAAATTTCGATAATTTAAAATTTATAGTTTTTTTTCGAAAGAAAGAAAAACAGTTTAAAATATTATACATCTTTATTTCTATAAAGATTTTTATTGAAAATTGTTTTATTATTTTAATGAATATTTAATTGAAAAACAAATATGTAGATTCAATATATGTAAAATATATGTAAAATTTTGTAAAATATCTATCATTTAGAGCGCTGTTATAATTTAAATGTTCTGTGTTACAGAATCATCGTAGCTACGTGGCAGATTCACTCCGCTGTTGCGCATCGGATCGGTGAGTGACACAATTTTTTTAATGGGGTTACAAATCTGTGAAACTTGTCTTAGATTATTTTATTATATATTTATATTTATAAAAGTATTGCAGTTGGATCTTCACAGATTCGTTGCCCTAAAGGAATAGTCTTAAACAAGGAATATATATATTTAATCCTGATTTCTCACAAGAAAATAAAAATAAAATAATTTAAATGTTTTAAAAAATTAGATATATATATATATATATATATATATGTATATAATACATAAAATAATATAGATAATTTAAAAATAATAACGAATTTATTAAATTTTCTTTAGAAACACATTAATATATGGAGTTAATTAAATTCATTTAATTTTGAAATTTTAAAATAAATATTTAACAATAATAGAAATGGCACAAAATCGCGTAAAAATTTATATTAGTAGTTTTCAAAAACATTAAGTTTTCATTTAAATCTTTTTGATATCTTTTTCAATAAAAATAGAAGCAAAGATTACAAAAAATGCTCATATCTTATATTTATGTAATAAGAATATATGTTTCTTATGTGTATTTTTTATTTATCTAGCTCTTCTCTTCCTAAATTTTACCAGGATTATCTTATTCAGTACATGAAAGTCATATATATTCTATATATATGTACATATGTACATATATACATTTAGAAACTTCTTAATAATATATTAGAAATATAGCATATTGCAACACAATTGAAAACGATCTCCGCAATAACAGCCGCTCATGAAATGAATGCAACAAGAGAACTAATCGGCACAACGGAAAACAACAATAATTTCGATATATTCGAGTATCGACTTAATATGCCTTTTTTAAAAATGAAAAATAATTATATCATATGTCCAACACTCCTTATCTTCAACAGTTTACTTTTCCTAATATTCCTATAAATTATGAATAAAATGCAAATTTATGAAGTTTTAATTAAGACATAGAATTAAGAATAGAAGTATTAAAAATTAAAGAGAATAATAAATCTCACAAATATTTTTATATATTCCAAATCAACAAACGAAATGTAAAATGATTAAAAGTTTTAAAATTCCTATAAAATTCAGCAGTAAAAATGTAATACAAAGAGAAAAATATTTAATATGATTTCTATTTGATATTAAAAATTATCCAAAAATATATATATAAATAAAAACTTAATTTGTGGAAATAAATCAGAGATATTCCTATTTTACGTTAATGTCTATTTTACAATGCTTAATGCCATTGTCACTTAAAATGTTAATGGTTTCACAAGTATGACCTGATTGAAGTTAATATAGTCCGATACAAGTTAATAGTAACTAGAACGGAATAACTAGAACGAAATTCCCTTTCGACGTAAATGGTCGTTCGCGTGCGAAACTCTGAATTAGTCGGACGATTAAGCAACAGTATATTCACGCTAAGACTAAGTACAACGTCTAATAGATCTTTCTTATTATATCTAAAATAAATCTTTTCTTTAACTCATTTTAACTTTTCTTAATATCGCGAATGAGTTTTCCTTATAAGAGATAATTAAACCGTTATTTTAACAATAATATGCTTTATGTTTTTCTTTTCCAAATATCTAAATATGTATAACTTAAGAATGTAGTGCGTAAACTTTCTATTATTACGTGATGTCACAAATTTCAAATGTATATCTTAAAATAGAAATTAATAATTTTTTTCTTTATTATTTCTTTTATTATTGTATGTTTGATAAATTTATTATTAATTTCTTGTTTTATAATAAACGTAAATACCTCTCAAGAAAGTTTCAATTGAAGTAAAAGACTAATAAAGACAATATTTTATTTTTTTAAAAAAGAAGAAAATATCTAAAAAATTCTTCAAAAATCATTTCTTCTAATTTCTTTTTATTTAAAATTACTCGATCTTTCATTCGAATGTCATTAAAAAGAATAAAATATTAATGTTAACGATAAAATAATATTTCAAACTAATTTATGCTCAGAATTTATTTACAAAATGCAATATTCGAATTTACGGATCATTGTTAAGTTTTTTCCTGTAAAGAAAGTTCATGACTTTCCGGGATGAACAACGGGCCAGTGAATTACGTTAATAAAGTCCGGCGCGCACAATTAGACTTCTTGTTCGATGCACTTTCACGGCGATCACTCGCGCGGTCAATTCGGAGCGAAGCACTTTTCACAGTTGCGAATCCGCGCACAAATTTATAGCTGACCGCTCCAGAAACAAAGATTTCTCAAATTATATGCTTACGATTGTAAATATTATTTCTTTCTCTCTCATTTAAAATTATAATAATAGTGATATTTTTCAAAAATCATATATGCATTTATTATTTTATTATTAAATACTCATTTGTGATATGTGAATGTCAAAACATATCACAAAGTGATCTTGCCTCAATTTTTTATTAAGAAAAGAAAAAAATACTACTAATGTTGACTTACGATATAAATAGTTTGAATAACAAGACGTGATTCTTAACAAAATCTCCGGTAAGACACCATAATGTTCTCCCGTGGCGTCGGAGTTCCGACTACACTTGGTATAAGCCTCACGACAGAACGAACAAAACTGGTACGTCGACAGCGAAACAGAGAGAGAGATGGTTCCTCTCCCGGAGAGGAAAGGTGGCCAATTAGCCGTTACTCGGCGCACATGCCACGACCAACTATCCGACGCAGCTGCTGCGGCACGCTATATCGCGTCGCTGCACCGCGCTGCACTGCTCGTGCGCTTCGGCGGAATCGCGTTCATAAGCGCGCAAGACTCTCCCGCAGGTCTCCCTCAACGAGCTGCGAGCGGCCATTCATTGGGTAACTCCTTGCCGAAAATTATCTACAGCGATACGTGGATAGATTTTGATTGGCATGGTATCATGAAAGAAACCGAATCAAAATTTCATTGACTATTTGCAAAAGATAATGCTTTGCATTTTTTTGTAATAATATCAATAAGAAGCAATACGTTTTTGAAAATAAATAATATCTTTGCAACAATTAAGAGAAAAACAAAATTTAATAATGTTAATAAAACTCTCTTGTTCCATGATGTATGTACATATAATAAAAACACGTTATGCAATTTAATTCTCCAAACAACAACATTTTACAAATAAAATTTATCTTCGCGTTTATTTACGATCTATAAAATATAGGACGTGATTTAAAATGTGTGACACAGATGTATGACAAAGAAGAAAGGCCGCGAAATAACGCTAAAAAATGGCTTGGTGCATGATGCGTGTAAGTTTCTTCCGCTTTCGCGACAAAGCGTGCTACTGTGCACCTCGCGGAAAGCAGCAACATAATAATTCGAGAACGAAGACGTACGGCTAAGCGTGTACCGCTATTCCGGCTGACCGGAATCACTGCTCTGGAACAGCACGGTATCGTCCTCTTGCTTGGTTCGAGAGTAGAAGCGCATTGATCTTCAACGCGTATAATATTTTAGTAATTTAATATAGTAATTTAAAATTTACAATTTCAGAATTATTGCTAAAAATCTCCATTTTATATTTATTGTAAATACACACAAAATTATTATTATAATACTTATCACATTTTGTCCATATATATATGTATTTATATAGTGTGTGTGTGTGTGTGTGTGTTTTACACACACACACACACACACACACACACACACACACACACATATATTTATATATTTATTTTTAAATAATTGTAAATAATTGTGCAGGAAAGATAATTTCTTATGGAGTGATGTATTATATATTTATTTATTTAATCCTACAACATTATATACAAAATAAAATTATAATTAAAAGAATAAATTATATTTTAATTTATAAAATTGATTTTTTTCTGCTTTTTAAGTACTTGTTGCTTATTAAGTTCTTAAATTTATTTAAAATATTAAATATTTTTAAATATTTTTCGTTCTTTTTTTTTTAACTTAAATATAAAGTTTTCTTTTATCGTATTTATCGCGGAATCTTTTTTAGCCAGCATGTAACTTTCACGTACAAAAACTATAGCGGTGAAACAAACGCTACATTGTATTCTTCCTCGTGATTCGTGTTATCTGAACAATTTATCAACGAATTTAATTTATAACTACGGCACGTGCCGGTATGCAGTTCACATAACATGCGGAACACTCGAGCGTGCAGATTATCGGAGCGACCAAATAACAACAGGACAACAGAAAGCCTTGCGAAACGTGTAAAAAGGACGAGGCATATCCGGTCGAGAGGAGAGACTCTTGGTTCGCACGCTTTCATCTGTACTCGAAGAATAGCCATTTCTTCATTGAGAAAGAAATGGCTATTGTACTGATCTCAATAACAGCTTCTGTAGATCGATCAGTCGCAATCATGTAATCGTCCAGACTTATCTTTGTTACATCATCACGACCTTCAATCAAACTGTTATTCTTTAATGTAATTAATTTTCCGTCAACCTTCGGAACGTTCCATATTATCTTCGTCTTTTATAATATTTTATATCATGCAATAGGAAAGATGTCTAGAATCATAGCAATCATATTTTCTATTAAAAAGAGATCTATCTTTAAAAACAATTTGCTTTAAGAAATAATTGTTTGTTTAGAAATAATTGTTTGTGATTACAGAATGATTGTGATACACGTATATAATACTGAAATATATTTAATAGATGTTTAATAAATATGACAAAAATAAAATGACAAAAAATTTTTCACACATCTAGGCAAACTAAATATGTATTTTTGTGCTACAACGTTTAACTGATTTTTAGTGAATAAATCGTTGTAAATACAAACGCCTCATGTTCTTGTTGCATTCAAGGGTTGATAAAGTAAGTGTTATATAATTCCCTGGCAATGTACACGAAACGGAGTATCGGCATTCGTTCAAGGTCGAGTTAGGTTAGTCGGCGACCATACATGGCACTGTAATCTGCATCACAATGTCGTTGGTTGTCAGTAGAAATGCAGAACACAAACGAAATTGTATAATAACCGGATTTTAGTACTAGAGACGAATGATAAAACAGGATTACGTAAGATCACGATACAAAACAGATCGTAGAAGGAAAACCAATATGAACTTTCATAACACAACTTTTATCTATTGAAGCCACGCATAAAAGCGGCGGAACGAAAGCCTCGCTACGATTTTGCAAATCGCTCGATGAATCTCTCTTAATTGCTTGGAAAGTAGATTGTTGTATCGATTTGGAAAAGTTTTTAATGATACCACGTAATTTCGACAGCCACTACAGTTCGAAATTTGCGTGATGGAAAATCTGTACCGGTTGTTCTAAAATTAATACTCTTCTTTTCAATTATCATAAGCTTTTACATTTAAAGTTAATTTTCGTATATATGTGTAACAAAAGAAAATTTTTATTCTTTCCATTTTAACATTTGTTTATATACTTAAAATTTTTAATTCATTGTTAATTACTTCAATTGATTTAATAAATAAAATAAATGTTGTTTGAAAAATGAATTATATATTTTAATTTATATATTATTATAAATATTTGTATTCAAGTGCTGTACGAAATAATTTGATAATTAAAACTTATATTAAATGAAAAAATGAGAACAATTTAAACAAAAAAATAAAATTATTTACAATTGTAATATTTTTTATTGTTAAATAAAAATATTTCTTGTTCAATTAGTACTATTAAAAGTCAGTTGAATTAATTAGATTTAATTGACGAATTCTAATTATTCTTTAATATAAAAAACTACATTTTTAAAAATAAAAATATTAATATTTTTTGTATAAATTATAAATTAATAGAAACTAACTTAATTAATAAACAGTATAATAAGAAGTAACACATCACTATAAAAGTACACTTTTTTATACAGCCTGTATAAATAAGAAGAAATTCGTTAATTAATAAATCAATTATATGTCAGAATTATCTGATATTGATATATAGTACAGCTGGCACATGTAAATATGTCATCTCTCAAATTAAGATAATATATTAATATTAAATAAATATTAAAAACAAATAAAGTAAAAATTTGCTCGTATTTAAAATAAAATTTAAAATTTTTATAAAACTTCTCAAAGAATAAACGATTAACAATAAAACACATTCTGTTCAAAGTGTTGTACATATTTTTACACATTGAGCGATGCATTGCGTGACACGATCAAGAGCACGATTAGTTTCCGGTGCAATCATTACAGGTACATAGTAATTCGATCCATAAGGTCACTATGATTCGCAAAGCGATTTACTTAAAAAATTTATGAGATATCAATGTTATCGTCATAATATAACGAAAATGCTCATCGGAGACATTATTACGCAATCGTTAATACATTGAGCAACTTCGATGAAAGAATAACAGAATAATTATCTTAATCGTTCTCATTATATCACAATTATCCGAATTAATTTGTTACAAATTAAGTTATTTTAAAAAATTAATTAAATGCATTGCAAAAAATTAAAAATTTTTTTTTAAGTCAATCAAATTTTCAGTGTAAAGGCAAAGGCAAAGGCATATTTTCAAATCAAATTGATCAATATCAAAAAAATAGTTTGTATGCCATTGAAAAGCATATATCGTAAATAAATTAATAATTTTAGAAGTAACAATATTAAAATTTTGAAAATCCTTAAAAATTAATAATATTAAATATCATATTATTTTATCAATTAAAATTGATAAACAATAAATAAATACTTCATACATCTCCTTTATTAGATCAAAAATTTTCTGTAAATAATTAAGTACTAAGAAAATAAAGAATTTTGAGTATAAAAATAGAAATTTTTAAAATATTACGTGTGCCATGAATATTTCTTTCTTATTCCCTTTTTTAGAGAAAATTGTAATAAATAAACAAGAATCTTCTTCAGAACTTATAACTTTATAAACTAAGCTTTGTCTTCAGAAATCAAAGACAGCCTATGTTTACATAAGTTAGCATCATTAACAAGAAATTTGCATAAAAGAAATTCATTCCTGAACGGATGTAACAAATAGCTTCTGATTTAACTCACTTGTTCTAATATAAATTTTATTAAAAGTTAAATTATATTTATAAGAGTATATTTTTCATATTACGTATTACGTATATATTATAAATAATAGGAAATAACGCTTTTAGGATTGCGCTTTAACCTGAAACGCAATACTCTGAGATAAGAGTTCAAAATAATCACTATAGAATAGAAGCTGTCATGATTGTTTTATAACAGCACTTCTAGATAGCTTTACTCAAGCACTTAACATAAAGTTTTTATCAAAGAGCGTTTTCTGAATAAGTTTCATTCGAACCTGAATGTTATTGAATCTTATTGAAATTTCTCTTTGATCTGACAAGAGACCATACAAATAGGCTTCTTACGCAATCAGGACCGCGCCATCAGTCAGACGTAATAGCCGATAATTAGTCAGTGGTTTGCATAAGAGCCATTGTCGACTAATATATTTCGACGAACGGTTTAAAAAAGTGTTTTGCAAACTTTCAACATGCAAAATTCAAGATAACATTATGTATCAATGTTGACAATTAAATGCGTTTTAATATGATTGTATGAAAAAACGAAAATATTTTTTAGTACAGAAAACATTAATGAGCACAACAATTTTAAAAGAATACAATCTGACAAAAGTTTTTTTTTTTATATTTCTTATTATTCTTTGAAATAATCTAAAGATTACACTATTTCTGACTCACTATATATGTACACATGTAACGTCATCACCTGCAAGAACATTCTAACGTCAATTAACACCTTATCATCTTGACATGTTATATGATCAAAACACACCTGATCAAAGTTTGAATAAGATAAAACTCTTTGTATTTTCCTTGTTATTCCATTATATTATACTTGCGAAAAAACATGTATTTTATTCATTAATTATTATATTTCGATAACATTTTGAGATAAATGGAAAATTAATTTTAATTCACAGCAAATAAAAAATAATTTCTGTGCAATATATTGTTTCGTAATATAATATATACTTACAATATATAAATCCTATTTGCTTAAAGGAATAAAAGCTAGCAAATTTAATTTTTAACTAAATTAGTATTAATAAAATATTATTTAATGTTAATTTAATATAAAAGTTAATGTACCCTTTGCAAATTGTATTTTACGCTATTATATTAAATTACAACATGAAATGAAAGATCAATTGACACTTAATATTCTATACACTCAAACAACAAATTACATCGCCATATTAGAATCTTATTACATTAATATTTTAATTAATATTTTTGTAATTATTCGCTTTATTGAATTATTATTATGACCAAATATTATTGGAAATGTTTTTATAAATATAATATATGTTATTATAGGTTTTTAAAGAATTAAATATTTAAAAACTATTTAAATTATATTTTGGAAATTAATTAATCTTTTGATAAATAAATAGATATACGTTTTTATTTAAATCTATTATCTCTGCAATTTTAATATGTAGAAGATAATACGTAGAAGATTTTAAATATTAATTTTGTGTCTAAAATACACATTGTATTAAAATATAAAGAAAATGCAATCAATATAAAAGCTATCCAGGTAAGATAATATTCATAGATATCTTATCGATTGCATCGTATGTTCATCTTTTGCACTTTCATAGCAGATGGGATTTATCGACCACTCAGTTTACTGTAACGATTGCTCCTTTTTCCGTGCTATAACTAACAGATTTATCACGATAATACAAAGGCGTGGTATATTGTAATATCCGTCTCTTCAGCGGTTAATATATTATATATAAATGTTAAAGTTAGCGTCTTTATCTATTTCTAAAAAAAATATATAATAATAATAAGTAATGAAAGAAAACATTATTCTCCAAATTTTCAAAAAATAAAATTGAAAAATATTTTAAAAATATTTTAGTTCCTACTGATAAAATTGTATACCAAGTATAATATTACTAATCAATTTAAAAATTAATCCTAGTAATAATTTCTGGGTTTGCAATAATGTTAGTTTTTTAATTTATAATTTTCACGTAAAGTTAGCAAATGTTTAATTTAATTTCTCTTCCTAAAAGAAAAACTATATGTACAGAAATGTTTGACATCAAAAAACCAAAACGGAAGATTAATTTGTTATTGACTCATCAGATTGGCTGATCAGCAAGTACAAATTAGAGGATATATATTAAATTTAAGACTTTATTTGTATGTATATTATTTGTATGTATGTTATGTATATTATTTGTATGTATAATTTGTTTATGTATTTGTTTATGTATTTTTTTATATTATGTATATTATTTGTATGTATAATTTGTGCAAGGAAATCAATTGCTTTTTTCTTATAAAATTTCTTATTTTAAATTTCTTATTTCTTATTTTAATAATAATTTATTTCAACACTAAAAAATAATTTATTAAAAGATCAAGATTGTGTATTCATTACGTAATAGAAAAGCTTTTGAAAAACTTTCTTTTTGTAAAAAAATTATATATTAATTATTCTATAAACATTTGTCATTATTTTTAATTACTTATTATTATTTAAATAATTATTATTATTCGTTGTATTAAATATTTTAATAAGATTTATAAATCTTTAATTTATTTCATTTCATTTACTCTTTTGTATTTTCTCATCAATAATAATTTTTTTTTAATAAAATATAATGAGTGGAACATTTAAAAAATTCTGTCACATAGAAATTCAGAAGTACAGAATTTTATATATTTTATTATTACAATACTGGAACAGCAAGTTATCATTAAGTCTAAAACTTTACAAAATTTTATCATTAATGTGTATTATTTTTATGACCTACATAAATGTCTGTGCATATATGTAAAATAATAATTAATAGTAACTTTTCAGATAAATACTTAAATGATTAAATTAATTTTTCATTCATATTCATTCTCCTCGGAAACCGCATCACGTATATCCATTAGTTCACGTATTTCTATCAGAGAATCGGAAAATTAATTCTCGGTTATAGGCAATAAGGGCAATATGCCGGTGATGAGCTACGAACGATAATGCGAAACAGCGTAATAGCAACGGATAAAAGACACGCGAGAGGAATACATAAGACGAATAAGCTTAAACTTCCCACGCCGCACCTTTCGCTATGAGAGGATTGGCTTGAAATCTGACGTAATAATACTTAGTGACAATAAAAATACATATTGCTCGATAAAATCATTGTTCATTAATCTCATAAACTATGATTTTTTTCTATGTAATGCTTTCCTATAATGGCATTTTGATAGCGAAAACTAAACTTTTGTCTTCCATTTCATCGATATGGAATGGGAAATATAAATTTTAATCTGAAATATTATATGTATTTCAGTAAAACTACGTGTTATAGTTTTAACTTTAATGGCAGGTTTTTTAACAAATTAGTCAATCTTTTCTCAGAGAAAGTTTTAAGGAAGATTACTTACAATACCATATTATTAAATCTTTTAATGTTTAATACAATATATACTTTAGCATGTAATGAAGTATTGAATTAAATAATATTTAAAAATTTAAATAATCAATTAAATGATATTATTTAAAATTCATTTTCTGAAATTTTTAATTATATGTTTTCAATCGTACGTACGTAGCTTGTAAATTATCGATGCTTTAATTTTTGGCATATTAATTTAAAATTAATCAGAAAATCGATAATTGGTAAATACAGATCTTTCAAGTACTTTTTATAAGTGGAAGTTAAACTGAAGACATTTCTATAGAATATACAATATTCTGAATGTACTAATGCAGCAATCTCGAGGCAATTATTCACAGTGTACAGTAATTCGCGTGGTTACATGTCCTTTCCTTTTTACGTAATGTTCTTTTAACATATGAGATATAAAGTATTCGTTACGTAATTAATGATACTGTGCTTTGGATATATTAAATTGATATGTATACGTCTCTCAAAAAATTGCTCAAAAATTTATGAAAATTAAATGCCGCGATAATTTATAGAAATTTATTTATTCATTGATTAATTATAAAAATGAAATAAATTAGTTCATTAGTATTGATAAATACAATTTCCCATATACTTCATATTATTATATTCGTATTATTGTATTATATTCGTATGTCATTATTATAATTTTTCTTATATAAAATATTTTAATTTTCGCTTAATTAATGTTTATCGTAGATCAAATAATATTTTCAAGATTAATTACATTATCCTATAGTAATTTATTATTATTATAAAAGCAATCCGATATGGTATTCTATTCATTCTGTAATCTATTTTCTCTGTTTCTCGTCTTCATGTTCAATTTTATATGCATCACGTCTTTGAATTCAATTATGTTACATAAGGTTTCGTTAAAAAGATATTCACATCATCGCGCGCCCGTTGGACAAACGGCGGAAACCCGCCGTTACCGGTTACAATGAAATCCTCTTAAATCGTTGTGAAGGACTCAAAAGTAGGTGATCTAGTACTATGAAGCTCCAGTACTCTAGTACTATTCTAATCCAAAGCATGGCTGAATTTGATGAAGATAAATTAAAATTAAAATCAAGCTGAATTATACAGGCTAGCGTTGAAAATCGTTCAATTAATGAGAGATAATCTTTCTTGCTTCCAATTGCCATCATTTCGTACGCAATTATTAAACGGTAAATTCTGATTGGTGGGTAATAACTAAGATAGATTATTGATTGCCATTTTTCGAATTCCTATATACAAAATCCCATTCTAATTAGACATTCGAATATGTCATTGAAGATTTCCATACATGTAAAAAATTTGATAGAATAACTTGGCTTTATAATTGCCATTTCTGAAAAAATCTTTTTTTATTAAAAATCTATGTATATTCCAGCACTAATCATATAGAAAATCATGGAAAAACATCTATGACGATGAAATGAATTTAATACATTTCAAAATTAAAGTGATAATAATAAATTAATATTAAAATTTTAGTACGTGCTTGTTTTTTGTTTGTATTTGTAATATTTTTTTAATTATTAAGATCAAATACAATATAGAGAGTGCAATGTTATATTGTGGTCAAGTATAAAAAAAAAAACAATCATCGGACACAGAAAAAATCGATAGTAACAAAAAAGGCAAGCTGTATTAATTCGTTGAATCACAATCATTTTTTTCTTAAAATCGTATCAGTTAATTATTACATTAATTCATTTATTAAATATTATTACAATTAACATTCCGCAGATGAACTTTATTATTTGCTTTCGTATCTTTAATATCGAGCGCTGCAATTATTTAATCTGTAAGTGAAGGGCCTTCTCAACGACCAGATTGTTTTAATGCAATGTTACAAGCTGTTTGTATGATATTCACAGAGATTTTTTTATATTCAAGCACGAAGAAAGATCTCTGGCAAAGCGATCTCTGACAGCGATCTTAATTCCCAAGAAAGTTCAAAGATTGAAACCCATTCGTGCACAAAGAAGTCCGTGAGTTTGAAATAATAATTATGCCTGTCAGTTATCTCATAATTTCGCCGGCGAATTCTTCTGGAAGACGCGCGAAATCAAAAAGTACACATTACTTACACACATGTACAGAATTGCTTTGTATTTCAACTGTACATATTCAGCGTTAAAAATAGTAGTATTTTTTAATTTAAATTAATATTAAATATGTTATTTCTTTAAAGACATAAAACTTAAAACGAATTTAGCCATAAATTTAGAACGCTGCATGATTTTTTATCTCACACTTTCGTCATTTATTTAACACTAAATACGAATGCGTAATTTTAAATTTTATTTGATATTGTGCATTCAAAATATACTTTGATATATACACATCATTTTGAATGTATAAAACGATTTCTAAAATCAGATAGCTACATTTAACATCAAATGTAAGAATAGAAGTCTCTTTATATATATTCTAAATGCAGAATCAATGTTTTGCGACAGCATGCTTACGCACATGCGAATTATGGGCACTGCGTTTGAAAAGATGCATTTTTGTTGTATCGTGCTTGCGTCGTACTGACTGAAGAGATGACCTTGCTTTTAACTTCAGAATATCCAGTTTAAATTCCGACTTCGGAAAAGGGAAACAGAAGAGAATCATAAAGATCTTTAAATAAAATTCTCTCATTTCTTCCACATATATTAGCATAAACACATATTTTTATTAATAAATTTTTATTAATAAATATTTTATCTTTAATTTATAGTTTTTTTATTATTATTAGATATGTAAATTAAACAACACATAAAATAAATTCTTTAAAAAAATATTTTGTGTGTGTGTGTGTGTGTGTGTGTGTGTGTGTGTGTGTGTGTGTGTGTGTGTGTGTGTGTGTGTGTACTAAATATTTTTAAATTAAACAATTAAAAAAATAATAATATAACAATAATAATATTCTTTAACAAATTAAATATATGTATTTTTCAAAAATTTTTTTAAAAATTTCCATAAAATAATTAAAAAAATACTAATAGAATAAATACTAATAGAATCAAATATTCATATAATGATTATACCACATCATTTACATTAATATTTGAAAATTAGTATCACAGTAAGATAAAAACATTGAAATATTGATATAACACATTTCCTTAACATTTGCTTAATAAAACCATGTACCAAATGTGAAACATCAGCTTTATGAGAGAACAGTTTCTTTCTATCAAAAAAAAAAAAAAAAAAGCATCCAGATCGTAGATTTAAAAACGTTTCTCGGAAAGCTGAGACCGGAAGTAAAATAGAGAAAAACATCGCGAAAGTCGTAGACGTCGGGATACCGTATGAAACTGCGGCTATTTCTACGAGGGGACCAGGCTCTTTCTTGAATAAACTCATCGTTTTCCCGCCTTCTCTTCCGCTGCAACCCTCCGATTCCTACTATGAAGCTACTTACCTCACGCTATAGGATCTTCCCGGTTTGGAGGTCATTGCACTGCGACGGGTGGTTGTAGCGGGGTGGTGGTCGGCAGTGAATCGATTTTCCATGACGACGTCGTAGCGTCGCTTGTCGGGGAATCTCTCTTCCTCTCCACCCACTGTCTCTTCTCGTTTCTCTTCTCGCTGCGTCTCACGCGACACGTGACTATGATGAAAATTCTGCTCCTATAAGATTAAAGGGAGCATCCTCTTCAAGATGCAGGTCGATCGATACTTGCAGATGTATCTACATCCACATCTTAAATTGCACTCTAGTCCAGGCAATTTCATCAAGTTGATTCAAAAGTATCTTCGCGACATTTAATAAAAAAACTCAAAACTTTTGACATAGCCGGCATTATTCCAGATCGATAGAAATGCTTGACAAATGAACAACTGTTTCACGCAAATTACAATGAATTTGTCATTCAACAATCTAGAATCAAGATTAAGAAGGAAACGTATTTTTTTCCAAGGTTATCGTTTCCTTGTGTCACGAAAGTCGTGACGTGAATTCAGTATTTATGAAGTATTCATAGTACTAGTATCGATGGTTTGGTACCTAAACAGTTTTCACAGCAACGTCCAATGTCACGGCAATGATGACGATATCGCTTCTGTTTGCATGAGTCTTTATTATTAGCTGACGTTCATTCAAGCCTGTTTGTTTGTACACCTTCCTTCACAAGTTTTTTCGATGTCTCTTTTACCACTTTCCTGTTCCAATTGTATCACAATTGTATTACGATTCTACGTCAGAAATTCTGAAATTATCTATGCAAATTTTTTTAGACGTAACATAACAAACGTCAATTGCAAATGTAAAAGAGTTCACGTGACTGTAGTGAATCGGTTGTTTCCGATTTTTTTTCAATAATTATCTGCAACCTCGTTAAGAATTCTTTACATATTGCAAAGCCTTTGTTTTCTGAGTTAGTAATGAGCCTTATAAACTCGTATAAATGCGTAAAATTTCCATACCGTTATTACGTCTTCGAGGTCGACGATAAACAAAGTCCAAAGGAAAAAAACAAAACTGTATATTTTTACAATAGCAAAACTATTAAAAGTCTTCATAAAAACTTCAACAGTCAATAGTTTTTATGAAACATGTTTCTCCGTGTAAAACAGATGATATAATTGCATGTAAACTATATGTGTGTGTGTGTAACTCCGAATATAGATAATTATTCGTGCAAAAATTATATTCTTTGCATCAATATACAGTAAATTTTATAATATCAATAAACACTCCACCAAAACAGATATACACTGAGCTTATAACTATAACTTTTATTCACACGGCCGCGATTTCTTCCAGCATCCACGAGCGGAATGAATGGGCTCGTGCCAATGTCGAGAAGGGAGAAGCGCGTAAAGTGATCGATGGTGCCCAGGGATGATCCTCGACAGTATGCCAATGCGACAGCGTCGCATTCGCTACCGCAATTCAATGCAACCACCGTGGCTACACTACGTGGCTTGCTTCTATCGACCGTATCGCACTGCGACGAGGAATCGCACTGGTCGTCGTGCCGCGTGCCGCGCAGGTTTCATAAGTGCTTGCGCGCGCGCACGCTCAAACTATCAAGCAGGTGGGGCCGAATTAGACACTAGTAAATACTATTTAATTATATCTAATTATATTAATTATATTTCTTCAAGATTTTCTTTTACGTTAATCTTTAGCATGTAAGCGAAGATTAAATTTTTTTTCTCTTAAGCGGAAATAGAAAGTAAAAGAAGTTTCTTTTTAAATTTTAAATTTTAAAATTTTTTTTTTATTAAAACAGGATTGTACATTTTTATATATGCTTTCATAGGATTACTGAAGCAATTTTGTAAAAAATAACAATATTTATAAAATATCGCAATTTATTAAAGAATTTTCGTGATTTTATTTATTTTTGATCATAAAGTACTTAAATTTATCTAAATTTTTTTGGAAGACAACATTGTTGAATTGAAGAAGAAAGAAAGAATAAGAAATAACGAAAAGAACGAAAAAAGAGAAATAAATAAATTTTTAAAAGCTATTCTACCTTTTTTATTAATTTGCAATAATATCTAATCACAATAATAATGAAAGTAGTAATTGGAGCAGGATTTCGGACATAACATTGTTCTCATTTATATTTAGAACAATTTTATTCATTTCAACAAAAATAATGAATTATTAGATTTTAAGATTTTAAAAGTTATATATAAATTATTTATAAATTTGAAACACACTTTTTTTATATGTAAGTATTAATATATTTAACAATATATCATAAGTTTCTTTTGACAAAAACAAAATAAAATAAAATGAACGAATCAAATTCATAGATAATCTTGACAAAGAATTAGTCATTAATTTAGAACTTAATAAGAGCATATCATTTAGTATAATCGCGAGATCATCCTTTACATCGTTCATTTCTCGAATGTGCATGTAGTCTTATCGTTGGATAATATCAAGCTCGTTGAGGGCTGACCAATTAAGAGCCGCACGCAACGGATCATTGCCCGGATTAAGACCCCGACGATCGGGCAGATATTTCATTATCTCGATCGATTTCCGTTTCGATACACTCTCACAAGTCCTATGCAGCTAACGGTTGCTAATTACGAACAGAAGAGCAATCGGTGTTGTTTCAATGAGAAATAATTAATTATGCGTAATAATTAATGTTGTCTACTTTCCTTTCGTTAAAATGCAGATGATGACGATACACAAGTGCTTATTACTATTAAATCACAAGAGAAGTCACCCTAAATATCACATCATGACCAGCGGAAAGCTGGAATCTGGCGATTCGCCACATAAGTTGCGTCCAAAACAAATTCTCGTAGAGATCAATTACAGTTACAATTTCTGTAATTTTTGTCAGTTAATTTTCTCTTAGAATTTTCGTTTTTTAAGTTATACTGTTGTTTTTCTTTAGCTTTCAAAATTTTCCAAATCAATTAAATTTAACTATAATTGTTTTTTAATTTAATTAAAATTATCTTAATTTTTTTATTATTTCTCATATTAAAGAAAAATATAATAAAAAAAACTAATAGTAATAATTACTTTTAATATCTAATATTTACTTTTTGTTATGTGTAATTGTTATTTCATATATATATATATATATATATATATATATATAGAGAGAGAGAGAGAGAGAGAGAGAGAGAGAGAGAGATCTTTAAATTTCAGACACAAATATTATAAAGAATAAAAAATCTGCGAAATATAAAAGCACAGTCGAATATACATGAATTATAACTCACATAAATTTCTACGTCGAGTGGTTGCATTATATGCAAACTTGATGTTCATGAAGGAACATGGGGCATGTTTGCGCTAACGGCAGGATCCTGTCGCAGATAATCCTAACAATAACGGCGACTATTTCACGACCGAGTATTCTAAATCGCATACGATGCGCGACGCGACGGTATGTATACCGAAAACAGCGTTGTCGACGTGAGATTATGTGGAATGTTTCACGAATGAATTTCTGAGACCTGAGGGGATCTCTCCCTCTAACTAGCGGCTCGTGGCGTAAAGCTATTCTAACTTGGAGAACAGGGCATGTCAAAGAACTCGCGACATGTGCGAGTTGTCGGGAAAGGTTGGATAACGGTATGTGTAAATTATTTTGAAAGATAACACTGAGTTGAACAGTGAGTTGATAATTTATTTAAAAAATAAAATAAAATAAAATAAATCCATGAAATTGTTTGCGTTATTAAATTAAATAATGTAAAAGCTAGTAGATCTAAAACGAGCGAGAGAGTATTACAATTTGTAGAAAATTTCAAATTTTTATGTAAGATAACAGTTTTATATATCAACATTTCATGTCATTTGTATCAATATTTTATTTAATATCTCATATCAATATTGTAAAAAACTAAATCTAATTGTTTGTTTTGTTATCATATTATTAAAAGCATATTATTAAAAAGCATCGCAACTCTACTGTAAAACAAGATTGAATAAAATTATACTTATCGTAGTAAAACACGATAAAAAATTAAACTTTTACAGCAAATCTAAGACACACAGTTCTATATTTAGAACATTTGGACGTCAGTTTTCTTGATATGCAATGCTAAAATTTCCTTTATCGATGATGAAGGGAGTAGAATGCTTGCTGTGATCATTATATTATTAAGCATAATGATGCTAGATTGAAAACGGTACATCCGAGTTGAAACTATGCGGAATGTTGTCACAGATTGCTAAGGTGGATGCTTCCTTGAATTATGTTTCCAGTATCTTCTTTGGCCGTGTTCATGGAGCTAATTGAATTTAAACATATATTCTTAACTTAGAATCACATTCTTCTTACTACGCATAAATAACATTAGATTAAATCATAATAAATTATGTTGTGTTCTTATATATTTTTATTTTTTAAATAGAAAAATTACTGTTGAAGTATCTCTATGAACAATGTAAACTGCGCTCACCGTCATTCTTGGCATTTAGACATTTATTGATCGATTTTCGTGAATGAAATGGGTAATATAAACAATTATTAATTTATAGTGTTTTTTTCTATAGTTTTTCTCTTTCTAAATATTTTAACAGAACTTTTTATTTAACTCTTCTATTCTATTAATTATAAATGTTTTTTTATTTATGAGTTTCATATATAATAAAGTTGTTCTTAACAAAGTCTTATTTCTCCTTTTCGGAAATAATTCTTTTAGACTGCTTTCACAAGATTTATTATATGACACTTTTTTTACAAATACAAATAGACGGATTTAATTCTAAGCGAGCGACACGCTTCTCGAATGAGGAGCGGTCAGTGGCGTCCGTAATTCATGTTAAGCGACAGCGACGTAATTTAGGCGCCACATAAATCCGCGAATGTTGCCGGTCGGTGGTCAAAGATGAAGTCGCGAGACTAAGTTTCGCATTGCATTCCGTAAGCGGGATTCCAGAGAGTAGCGTGTGGAGCAAACACGCATGCACGCACGCACATACATTCCTCGGGGAACCACAAAGAAAGTTGCGTGGAATGTCGAGAGAGTCGCAGACGCGTAAATCGTTCGGCGTTTCTCTTGTACACGTAGGTGCGTACACCCGCGTGTAAATATAGAGCGCGTCCCGAAATATGTCTTTCAGTCCGTACTTAAAATCGTCGCTTCCGTCGACGATCCGTCGGAGTTCCCGCTACCTTAAGGGCCACATCAAATGCCGTCACTACATAGTTTTTAATAGCAACGCGGCAGTACAGATCGATTATTTTGTGAGCAGAAGCAGTTTGTATGGTAAAAGTAGAGTTTTTCGAGAAAAATATTTTCGAGAAAAAGTATCTCGAAAAAATGTAATAATTTGAACATGTTTCAGTTCCTCTTAATTCGTTATTAATTATTTAAAAACATGTTGAAAATGATTGCTTGCAGAAACTAAAGAAATATGCTATTTTGTGGCAATATTTTGAAAAATATTGTATATTAAAATTTTTATAAATAATTAGATGTAAGTAAGAATGTGTATAATTTTTACAGTTTTATATAATTTAAATTTAAAACCTCAATAAATGAGATATATATCTTATATAAAATTATGCATCAATACCAAATTAATAAGTTTCTTGTATCCATAAAATAATATTGTTTTTAAATTTTAAATTATATATCAGGTAAAAGTCAAATATGTAAAAATTAAAGATTGTGTATGATTGAATGCAAAAATATATAAAAAAGAAATAGATTATGGTAAAATTTATACAGATCGCGATTCTCTTTGAACAATTTTTACGTCAAATAATTAGATAGCAACACATTTGTCGAATCAAGAAATATGCTATTTTGTGGCAATATTCTCAATATCTCTCAAGGAAGCGATATAGCAAGAAGAAGTTCATCGATCCATGCAATCGTTCGGGCATGAAGCCAGCAGTGTCTTCGGATGATAGGTAGATCTTCGATCGAGCGAAGCCACGCGAGAAGGCAGCAAGATTAACGGTGCATAAATCATTGATCTTAGGTTTATTCAGTTCGCGTCATGATAAGCTATCTTTATATATATATATATATATATATATATATATATATATCGTCTACTTTACTATAGAGGTCATTCGCTGTCACTAAAGTATGTACATAATAATAATTCCATAATGTTCTTGTTTTATTGTTCTCTTGTAATGACAATCTTTTCTTTGCTAAGAGAGAAAGTAATATGTTTGTATTTTAACTTCTTAATAAAAATATATTGTTTATTGGAAAAATAAACTATTCGAAATAAGCTTTAGGTAAGGATATCAATCCAGCGATGTTTCTATTATTTTTTAAAAAAAGTTTATATAAACATTTACATAACGTGCAAGTGTAACCATCACAGTCTGTTTAGACGTTGACCTTCAATTATTTATGACCATTTGTATAACGTGATGCGTTGTACAACGACGACCCCGAAAGGTTTTGATCGCGGATCTTGAAAAGGTGAACAGGCTTTCACATTTGCATTGTTACGTGAAAGAATGATCAGAGGAATATATCGCAAAAGTTCCTTATTTCTTCATCAATTCGTTTCAATGTGAAAGGTGTGGTCAACCAGATAAACTTTTTAGCTAGTATTAAGGTTAATCGGACGAGACCTGCCTTTCGCCTTTATTAAAGTACATTTATACACAAAGAAATATACATATTTCTGTTTACACGAAATATTAACAACAAATACAATCATCATGATCAATTTAGAACGTCAAGAAAAATTTAAGTCGTCTTAAAGTGCGTTCGATTAAAATTATTATAAATAAAAATTAAAATAAAAATGTACGAATTATTTGATTGGAATCAGTTATTTCATTACATAAATGTGAAATTTCGAAAATTTGACTTAATATAATTAATTATATGCTACATCAATATTCAAACGCTGTTAATTATATAAATTTGATGTGCAAATGGAAAATTGATCTCCAACTACGATGATTATCAGTATTAATCTTCCTTCATATATACCATTAGAGCACTACGCAATTAGGAATAGACGAAAGCAAGTTCAGCTAGCGGCCGTCACGCACGGCAGATAACCCAATAACAATTTGCTTTGCTTTGGAAGAGAGTATGGCTCATGCATCGGAGGTCAATTGAACGCGACCTGACGCTACAACATGTCGGTGGTCAATAAATGTAATCCGCGGGATTAGCCGCAGCTGCTGTGTCTGACATACAATTATCCCGTTTCTAGGAATATGTATCAATACTCAATCTATTCAAATGTTTGAAATAAATATTATAAAAATAAACGATTTTGGTTTCTCATTAAAGATATAGAAATTTTTCCCCAAGCATTAATATCTTATATCATTTGCCATATGGCAGAGTTTAATCCTCGTTTGGTATCGATCGACTGCTGAAGTTGGCATTGTTTGAAATCTGGATTACGATTGAATATCAGTCAGAGTAAAAAAAAAAAATATATATATATATATATATATATTTTACCTACTTCTAGGAAATAATATTATAGTTGTAAAATTTTCAAAAAAATACAAATAATGTATAACAAAAAAATTAAAATAATGTATAACAAAAAAATTAAAATAAGTTGTATCAATTTATTATAAAAGTGTGCAATTATACACATATGACCGTCAACTTGTCGGTCCTACTTCTTGAATCGGCTCGAGTATCATTACAATCAGGTTCGATTTTTCCGTCCGGATCATTGCAACACATCATATAGATTGGAATACATAGTCATTGTTCTGTGACGTTACGAACACCTTCAGTAACAGTCATCGAGATAAAGCGTCTCGCATTACTGCGGAACGGATTCTAATCCCATCTATAAAGCTATATTGCGCCATGAAAGAAGGTTGGCAATGTCAATAATATAACTTTCTAACCCAGAAAGCGAGAGTATAAATTTATATCTACGAAAATCTTATTCGATAATTTTTTTAAAAAGATTAATTTAATTAAATGTTTATGCTTACTATATTTGAATATAATAATTATATATACAACATTAAATATTTTAAACAATACTAAATAATTGAAACTTTATTTGTACTTTGATATCTAATACTAAATAGAATATATACAAAACTTTATATATATATATATATATATATATATATATATATATATAAAATCGATTATAACTATAACTATAAGTGCAATATATATAATGACTAAGACTATTGAATGGTAAAAGTTAATTTTACGGATATAATGAATCAAACGAATTAAAACCAAATTAAACGGATGAATCAGAGAAATACCTTCCGCGAATTCAACATTAGTGTCGCTTTGTTGTCTGCTAAATTGAATTTGATACCATGAAGAAAACTGAATGTACCACATCCAAAGATATTGGTTACACTAATACACCATTATATATATATTAGTTACCAATAAGAAGGGAGGGTGTGAAAAAATATCACCTCAGCCAGGAATCGAATCTAGATCTCCTGCTTACCGGGTAGGCATCTTATCCCTTCGACTACCGAGGCATGTAATGATATTTATGGCAAATAACATATTTAGAATAACACGTCAACAATACAATATATATATATACGTGTATTACAATATACACATATACATGTATTCTTTCGAATCCCCATGACCGGTACTCCAGAGAGATGATGGTCCTATTCTCTCGATGGATGCAGGTCGGACTGCAACGGCGCACCCTCCAATGCCATTGACAAATATACAAATAATCCTCCTGAAGCACGACAGGAGAGATTGCATCAAGACCCCGAATAAGAAGGGAGGGTGTGCGTCACGGCGGGGCCCGATCACGAAAGTCATGAAAACTCGTAATTATTTTGCGAAAAAATACCACCTCAGCCAGGAATCGAACCTGGATCTCCTGCTTACCGGGCAGGCATCTTATCCCTAATACACTATTATATATATATTAGATATTTCTTAGACATATTATTTCTTAATTTTATGACTGTAATTTTTACACACACACACACACACACACACACACACACACACACATGCGCACGCGCGCGCACACAACATATATGATACTAAAACTATAGACGACATTTTATTATAAAACTATATTTTACATCTTTAATTATTTAATATATTTTTTAAAGAATTAAAATATTGTAATTATATAAACTCTTTCCTTTTAATAATCTTCCAATACATATTTATAAAATTAAGCAAATGAATTTGTTAATATTTGTTAGTAACTGTTTAATGCAATAACTTTCTTAATATCCAATTTTTTTATTTATACATCAAAGAATTATCATATTCATGAAATTGCATGAAAATATCTATTTATGTAAACTTTAAACTGTTTAAATTGTTTAAAAGCATCTCAACATGAGAGACATTGGAAAGGATTACAAGATATATCTTTCAAAGAGACGCAGACGAATGTTCTTAGACAAGATCGTGAGGAAAGAAATGATGAAAGGCTAGCAGGAGATGTGAAAGAGAGAACTTCTACATAATGGTATTGCAAGATTGAGACGAATTGTAAGAAATTGGTTTCTTATTTTTTACGCTTATGGATTTGCACATATTTAATAAAAGTCTATGCAATCTACAAATTTCACAAGAATAGATTCAATCTAGCAAAAATTTTCTGTACGATAAAAAGAGATTTGCTGAAGTATTTAAAATTTGATTGGAAATAGATTTGAAAATAATTTGATTGGATCAAAATAATTATGTAGGTTATTTAAGTTGATAAAATATCAAAAATTTTTGTAATATTATTTCATATTTATATTCCATTACTTCGATAATATAACAAAATTATTTTCAAATCTTTATTTAACCAAAAATTGTTTTTTCTATATATATATATATATATATATATACCCAATATTTTGGAAAATATTTGATTATTTATTTTTAATTATTTTTTAATTCTAATTTTTAACTAATATCCATTTTAAAATTATATTTAATAATTATTAAATTTAAGACTTAAAATATTTAACAAGCTATATACATATACATTATATATATTTATGTCTATATATTTATATACGTATATTAAATAAATATTAATAACGGTTATTTCTTTTGATACTGACGACAAATCGATTCTTGAGGCGGAAATTCAGATTACTATGTTGAATAGCGCTTGATGAACGGCGCGAAGATTTATATTGGTATATTAAGATAGGAAAAATTTCACACTTACGAAGGAATATATATTTAGTAGGCTCTCATTTCCGACAAACTCTCACGAACTTAATAAGCAGACAAGCGGAAAGAAGTACACTGGCGCCGATTAAATCAGCGTATTCGCAGCAATAATTTTTATTAGTTCGTAGCTCTTTTGTAAATTTGTCAATGTTGATATTCAATGATCAGTGGAAGAAAATTTATGCATATTCTACTCGCCCCCATACGAAAGGAAGAAGAAAAGGCTAAGAAAAGAATGAAAACTTCTATATCGCTCGAGAAATCCTTGACAGTGAGATGGAGAAAGTTTCGACAGTTAGCCAAAGAGATTAACAGCATATATAAAAGGACATTTCACGAACGATTAATGATTTCCTCAATAGTATACTGACGCAGTGTATTTTCAGCACTATAGTCTATAAATCTACACAGGATTTCTTACAGATGTTCATTATCATGAAAAAAACTATTTTTAAAATGTTTATTGATTACTATCCGTAATCAGATAACTGACAAATTATACGAAATTAAATATCATATAATTTATATGTATAATTAAAATATAAAAAAAGTTACTTAATAATTCTTAAAGTAATATAATAAAACATCCGGTTTGTTCACATTTTTATATTTCTTTATAGTCTTTCAGATTAGTTATGAGTTCCTGAAGTTCCCATTTTCTTAAGATTATCATGCAAAAAGCATTGCAATGAGGTAATCTTCGATCCGATGATGCGTTGCCGCATTGCGCCGTAAGTTTGTCTTCTAATTACTACCTGCCGATGTATATAGCCGCGGTGGAAGATGTTTATCAAGATGCGTAAATCATTTTCCGTTCTCGTATACATCGAATTTCAATTATGGATAGATAGTGGTTGTCGTGCAACCGTCTTGCAACGATCTAACGATCTCGTAGTTTCAATAGAAACAACGTGGTACCTTACAGGTGACATAAACCACGCAATAATATGTTGCAATATGTAAAACCAAGTGATGTCAGTTTCTTTAGTTCCGATTGCAGCATTATTCTGCAAATCGTTTTGCAGTAAATTATAGAATATAAGATTTCCTGTACCGGGATTATTTTCATTCTTGCTTACAACTGACGATAGCATTATGATTTGATAATTGTGTTGAAAAAATAAAATATTCAATATATTTAAATAAAAAGCTAATAGTATGTTAATATTTTATTGTTATATACAATTTATTAATAATTTTTCATAGTTATAAATCTTATTGTTAAAACAATTTTTTAAATTAATATTGTTAAAATATTTTTTAAATTAAATATTATAATTTTCGACGCTAAATTGTACCAATCGCTATCAATCTCCACAAAAGAGTTAATCATAACTCTATTAAGTTTAAATAACAAACATATACATTTTTTCAATTTCCTAAATTGTTTAGAGATGGATTAGATTGTTTAATTTTTTTTTCATATTTTTATTTCTCGATTGACATATATGATTGAAAATATAACTTATTGTTAGTATAATTTTCATTATTTTATTATAAGAAATTCCAAACTAACTTCTAATTTTTATATCAAATCTTATCACATTTCACTCAAGCAAAGTTACGGACGTTCGTTGTGTTAAATATTAATCTCAAACGATTTCATCCTTAGGTGAAATGGAATTAACAGATTTATGAATGAATGTCATTAAATATGTTAACTATTTTTTGGTTTTCCTCTCGCGTACTTAATTTCATAGTCACCTTATACCGACCTGTCGCAGGAAGAGAGTGAAATCACTGAAGATTATGCTAAACCGGCTCAGTGGCATAATTTGCATTTGATACGGCATAATTAAATATAGAAAAGCAGATATCCTATTTAAAGTATGTCAAGTAAATATGTTATAAATATATCCAAAAATATTACAGTTTCACTAGCTTTCGAAATTATAAATATACTAGATGATAATTTTTCTTTTAAATGTTTTCAATATATAAGAATATGAAATAAATGCTCTTAATTTCGTGACCTTAGAGAAAAACAATAAGATCACAATCAATTCAAACTGTGAGAATATTGTGAAAAATCCATTTTCACTTAGTAACTTGAAAAGAATCTTTAGAGAAGTATCACAAAATTCTATTCGTTGCCGTTATAAATAAAAAGAATTAATTTCATTTACAGTCCGTAAACATCCGGCAAGTAAATCATTGAATACTCATTGATATTCCGCAGTGGTAAAGACAATGGCCTGTTTAATGCCGATAGTGAAATTGGTGTCAATATCACGATAGCGAGTTACCGGATAGAGGCCGGAAGATGATCATTAAAACTATCAACGCGATGTCATGATCCGATTTTTTCACTGCATATTTAAAACAAAAGTCTATATTGTTTGACTTTAATTATTATATGTTATATTATTGTTATATTGAACTAATCATACTAAATAAAAGAAATCTTAAAATAAATCCTATTCTGCAGAGAAAAAAGTGCTTAATAAAAAAATTATAAATAAAATATAGCACAATTATTAAGTCGCTTTGAAAATTGACTTAAAAATATACCTTAGTAAACAACATACCTGCATATGTTGTTTATAACTTCATATATTTCGTATTTTAATATTAAAGCTATTAAGATCGCAGATTGTGAACAAAAATGAAAATAATGTTGCAGGTTTTGTAGCCACTCATTTTAAAAATATTAAAATTAATAATTGAAATTAATATAATTAATCTTCTAGAAACTTCCAGAATATTTTTAGTTAATAATTATAGTTAATTACTTTAATAACATTGCAAATAAATAATATACATGATATATTGCGATCATTCACGGATGTTAGTAAATATTGTCAATAAATTGAATAAATTTATTACTAATCTTGCTGATCCATTTCACTTTTGTAACAAAAAGATTATGCAAAAATGCATGTAACAGCACAACGTTCCGGAAAAATAATGACACGAAAATTTCTCTCGCTCTTGCTTTGCTTTGAAATCTCGCGAATTAGAAACTAGTTTCTTATCAAATTGTTTATATATATATATATATATATATATATATATATATATATATATATATATGTGTGTGTGTATATAAGAAAAGTAATGAAAAAAGATTCAAAATATAATATTTTATTTCTACAGTAAATAATTTTTACAAATGTTAATAAATAAATTTAAAAAATTACCTAATAATATTATTTTTATAAGCATAAAATTGAAATATCAAACAATTTTAAATATATTTAAAATCTTAAGTTAGATCTTTTGGGACCATCATATTAAGAAAATATTCCTATTAAGAAAATTATAAAATGTAAACATTAAACATTAAACAATAACTATAGTTGTTTTTTACAATTAAAAGTATTATACAATATTAAAAATGCATTTGATCTTCAAATAACAAAAATCGTGAAAATGAGAAGTTGTCAATTCTGTCATTATTCATTTTATTATGAATTAGCACGTTAAAACAAATCCAGAAGAATCTTAATGTTTCATAATAATTTTCCGATTTCTCAATATTACTTCGTGGACAGCAATATTTTGTCCAATCTTTTATGCTTATACAGCCTTTTACTATATATTCTTATCATATGTATGACGTTACATGTATGCACGATTATGAAACAGGAAAATGCGTTTATAAATACACAACATGATGCTAACGTAAGCGCTTAAGATATCATTGCTATTAATATTTCAAATAAAAATATTTTTATTGATTGATTGCAAAAAAAATTTCGATGTTGAAGAACTTGAAAAATTGATAATATTATGATTTATTTTTAGTTATAATTCTTCTATGATTACAATATTATAAAAAAATAATTTTAAAGGAATCAATATTATATCATTTAGGGTGATTAATAAATCCATTTATAATTAAGCTTCTATGTATAAGTATATGAGAGGAAGAGAGGAGGAGGAGAGAGAGAAAGAGAAAGAGAGAGAGAGAGAGAGAGAGAGAGAGAGAGAATCCATTACATGACTGATATATAAAATATATAAGAATAATATATAAAAATAATATTAATACAACTTATCAAATAGATTTTCAAACTGATATATCTATATCTATCTATCTATTTTTTGTTAAGAGTATTAGTTAATTGATGATCTGTCATTAATTATGTAATTTCAGTCTTTTCAAATTATAAATTTAACAATATATTATAGGATATGTCTTCAGTTTTTTTTTACAGAAATATATTTGCATTTTTATCTTCAAATGTAAAAATTATTAAAATATATATAAATTTATAAATTATATTTATGTATTTTTTGCAGTTTATTATTAATTCTATAAAAAAATTTAATTTACAGTTTAAATTATAAAAAATGTTTAAGATTAATAAATGTTCTTTATATGTTATAAAGTTTAATTTATATTTATTATGTTTCTTATTATAATGTAAAATTTACTCTTTTGTCAAGCTCGAGGAGTAGAACTGAAACTGTAGCGAGATTTTAAAATTAAGCTGCTAAGATGAACCGTGAGAAATAAAACAATTACAAGTAGATAATATGTCCCACGGGATTATGCCGAGTACAAGAGTGAGTTCAAATAACTGTATGGTTTTCCGGAATCAAAGAATATAAAGATATTCGCCGAGAATTTAAAAAGAGCACGATCATACCGGAACTCCCGAGCATGTTCACGCGGCCTAGTTGTTATTACGATGACACTGATGACATACCAACCAGGTCAGCTAGCATATAATGGACCCTTGCATTTTATTTGCTATCTTAACATCTCGACCTGATATATACTCGAATGCGCATCATGCACTGCAATACGATTGATAAACTTAATTCAATCTTAAATTGTCACACATTCACAACATAACATACACAGGACCCAATATATTATAATTGCCCAATATATTATAATTAAAAATATATCGATTCTGAACCTATTTCGTTTCTTGCTAGAATTTTTAATTCTTTCAGATTTTCTTTTCATTTTTTATTTTAATTTCTTATTGTGTGCGTTTTATCTGTCAATGTTTTATCATATACAAAATTAAAAGAAATGCATGTCGCAATCCGAGAAAAATAAAATTATATCAATTAGCAGAACAACATTATATCATGTTTTCATAATTTTAATAAGTTTTATTATTCACAAATTCTTTTTCATTTTAAAATATTTTATAACAATATAAATTTTCAAAATTTTTACTTGAATTACTTTGCTTGACTTACAACTTCATTTCACAAAATTTCTGATTATTTATGCACGCATTATTATCATATCGCATTGTTTGATATTCAAATAATTTTTCTAGCGTTCAATACAAGGTCGTTATTTACCTTTGTCTTGTCGCGCAATGCTGATTATCGTATGTGCCTCTAAATTGCTTTTACGAAAGTTACAACACAAGAAACTCGATCACAACATCCATTGGACGATCACGCAAGGAAACTGACGACGTATCGCGGATGTCGTCCGCTCATCTAAAAGTTCGGAAGCACGAACACTTCCGGCAGCGCGTTCTCGTTATCAGTGAAAGTCGTCCGTTACAAACGTGCATATAAATGGTGTCGGCGTGAGTTCGTTCGATGTCGAAGAAGCGACCCAACGGCTTTCCATTTCTGCCAGTCGTAATTTTACTTTCGGGAATACACTTATCTTATAAAACGATAATTCTACAGCAATGCATCAAAAGCTAATAGAAAGTGCAATATGCTTTTCTCTTTTCATACTACAAAATCAAATAAAACGTAATTCTCGACGCTAATATAAATTAATTTATATTTTTCACATTATCAATATATAGTATTTCTATATCATTATGCAATTTTGAAATAAATGCCTGCGAAATTCTGATAATGACGATTTAAATTATTCCTTGATAACACATTCAATTGATATAAAACTTTTTGCTAATATCTTAAAGATACATAAGCTGGTGAAGAGGTATTATCTTATCATAATTATCACGTGTATCAATTTACAAAAATGTAGCTTAAATTACGTACGTAGAAAAATCAGATCAGTATCAGTTAACCAATAGATCAGTTATTACTCACTCGATTGTCAATTTCTTTATTTCCATGGATATGTCAGACAGGTTATCGGATGCCCATTTAATAAAAGGCGTAGATAAGTGTAACATTTGAATATTATTTCTGAAACCAGAAAATTTAAAGGTTAACGATCTCAAAAAATTATTTCATCATTTAATAATAAAATTATATTTTAATAATGACTATAAAGTGTATAATACTTAATAAATAAATAATTATAAGCACTATTTATTATTAAGAGTTATATAATTTTATGATATAAAGTTTTAGTTTCATGATGTTATTATATGTACTAATTACAATTATGTTTAATGTGCAATGTTTTATTGTGTCATTTTAATATGAATTACTATAATAATTAACATACTAAACAATAACATTAAATCCGAATATATCTTAATATACCGAGCAATAAAATTAAATTCTATAATTTTCAAAATTTTTCATTTTATAGTATTTTTAATGGCTTCAATGAAATACGCCAACGTTCATTAGCCTGCCGAAATACCATAACCGTTTACCCTTCACTAATTTTAGCTCTTACATAACATGCATTCAATGCTCAAATGAGCTTAATTGATGCTGTTATTCTTCAAGAGACTAAACTTATAAAAGGGCATTTAATAAATGACATCCTTTATTCACGATAATTAATTATATTAATAAATTAGTAAACAACCTCAACATTAAATGTACAAAATGTCAATTTATATAATATAAATAACAATAACCTGTAATGATTTATATTTCATAGAAGATATAATACATATTATATCAATATTTAAACATTAGAAACATTAAAATGTGCAAATATCTTATAAACAAGGCCACATACATACATTGTAATAATTTATTTATAATCTTCAGATTAAAATTAAAATATAAATGTAAATAGAATTTATAAAAAACGTCTTACAGAAATTTACTTATTTAACAAAAAAAAATTTTATTATTAAAATAATCTATTTCAAGATAAATTTTATATTTTATTAATAATTAAATTTTTGTGAGAATTATTTAACATGCTATGCAATACAATTCTTTTTATATATTTTGAATTGTCTTTGGCCACTAAATTTTAATAAATATTATTTAAAAATATAATAAGAAAGAAGATAAGAAAACATAATAATTCACATATATTTAGCACAGTATTGCATTGTATATGTAATATAGGTCATATGCAAAATAAATCACGACGGCCCCTGAAAACAACGATGCTATTAATGACCATGAATTTTCTTGGTATAATACAATTCTAAGTATTCTGAAACAGATACAAGTCACTCCCATCTTCTGCAATTAAATAAAGTGCTCTAGTTTGCTATAGCTTTCATAGTAAGTTCGTTGTAACAGTACACACAATTTGTAAGTGACCACTTTACTAATATGTGATAGCAGCAATACATTGGTTCCTCTTTGATCAGTTATTTTGTGAGACAATGGAAATATATATAATAAAGATAATATATATTTTAAATAAATAAATTATTTCTGTTTTATAATAAAAAATTAATTAAATGTAGAAATATTTATTTTCTATATTTGAATAAGTTAATGATTTTCTTAACATGCTTTTCTTAATATCTATTCATTTAATAAAATTTACTATTTTGTAACACAACTCAGTTTATGATTAAACATTTTTTTTTCAAATTATAATGTTTACTTACTTTTTTTGAGCACGTAATCTTCAGAACACGACATTGTCGATATTCATCGACAGTCGACAGTTGTTACAAATGGTTTCGCTGACAATGATAAAAAGACAGATTAATTCACGCACTGAAGTACTACACTGACATACTATTAATACACATAAACAAGATATTCTTCAAACATTTATATAGTAATGACAAGCCGATAAGGCATTCCAATGCGTCCGATAGTAATCTTTAATATTACGTTTACAATTTCTCGTAACTGTACTAAACTTCATGATTATTAGCTATTATATAATTAACTTAATAATGTATAATTAAGATTTCAAATTCAAAAATCTGTTTTTATTAAAACTTATTTGTTACTTAATTTTTAATAAATCTTAATCTTAATCAAGATCTAAATATATGCAAGATCTAAATATAATACATAATACAATGCAAATAAAAGTAAATTAAGAGCGTTTTAATTAAAATATTAATTGGAAAATTAATTATATTTTTATAAACATTTTATAAACATTAATTATATTTTTATAAATATTTTATAAACATTTCGACTTTGCTGAATTAAAATATATTGTAATTATATTGTAATTATATCGTAAAATTTATTAGTAAAATATTGTAATTATATCGTAAAATTATTAGTAAAAATTTATTAGTAAAATTTAACAATTATTGTTCAGATTTCCAATTCTGTAAAGCAAATTGTTGAAAATATAATTTTCAAATAGTACTCTTCCTTCTCTTTCGCTCTTTATCTTTCTCTTTTACTGTAACACATGATTATCATTGTTTAATAAAAAAATTTGAAGTCTATTTATTTCTGAAATTTATATACTCAGTAGTTGCTTGCACTTAAGATCAAACAATCGCGACAAATAAATTAAAAATAAAGATGTGGAATTATGCATGTGCGCACGCGTATCAAACTAGGCATATTTAAATACGTTAGTACGAAGAAAGTGAAATATAGAGCGTAGCGTTTAATTGGCCAACTCTGTCACTAGCTAACAAAACATTAATCGTGAAACAGATGAGCACTTTCTTTTAAAATCCAAGAATGTGAATTTATCAACTAGCTTATTGGAAATATTTACATCAGTTTATATGCGTTCGCAAACATGCATTTCTCTTATCTCGGCAGATATCTTCTGATTTCAAACAAATTGTGATAACGATAATAAAACCAAGTTTAATCAAAATTAAATTCTATCTCATAAAAGTATAATATTTATATTAATTCGTTTAATATTAAATTAAATAGAAAAATTCAAAAAGTTGTAATTTTGGATTGTTTACTTTTTAATAGTTAATTAGAATATTACGCATATTACTTATTCTGTAATATTTTTTTGTTTTTAATCTGATTTTTTTTCACTGATTCATAGATCTATCAAGTATTACTTATTCTTTATTTCAGTCAAAGATTATAATAAGAAAACGTTTTATAAAACTTACCTGAAACAGTTTTGAATACTTTGTCGATGTAAAAGCAAATGCTAAAATGCTTAAATGCAATTAATATTATTATATGCAATTAGTATTATCATTATACTGATGACTCACTCGATGAAATATTAAGTCTGTTTTTTATAATTGAATTAGTGCATACTTGTTTTATTAAAATATATTTATAAATAAGTTATATATATGTATATGTATATGTATATGTATATGTATATATATATATATATATATATAACTTATTTATAAATCTATTTTATATATATATATATATATATATATATATATATATATATATATAATATCATAAAAATAATTTACGGCATAAACGGTCGGGCAAGATTTTGTATATGTAAACATTTATTTTATTGAATTTTAATTAAATAAACTTAATAAATGATTTCTAAGGTTTAGTTTGCACTTACTACTAAATAGATTGTGTTTCTTCTGATTTATTTTCGTTCTTTAGTTTTTTTGTTTCTTTTTAATAATATATTTCTAATTTAAATATTATATAATTTAAATATATTGTAATTATCTATGAATTATAAAAAATTTAAATATTAAACAACGACAAAAATAATCATATATAATTATAAAGGATTTTATAAAAATAAAAAAATATTTATCATACATTGTTTTTATTGTATACATATACAATACATATGATTACAATATGTTAATAAATGTATATATTAATTTTAATATTCATCAATACTCAGTTCTGCAATAAAAAAATTATGCAAACGTAAATAGATATGTAATTACATACATAATTTTGATCCATGAATTGTGTAAGTAGCACACTTTAGAATGGGATTTTATCGACAGTGTTAGAAGATGAAAGTGGCTATTTAATTCCAATATGCTAAAATGAAACTTGGGGGTGCTGGTGTACAGGTTTTGACGATCCCATGAAAAGGTTGATGGCCATTGGCTACATTCAACAGAAAAGGCAGCTTTGCAACTATTGTAAAATCCTTTAATATGATTGGTTTATATATTAAAATCCATGAGGAACTAATGGCAAGAACCAATCATATCAAAGATTTTTATAACAGTTGCAAAGTGCTTTCTCTGCTGAACACAGCCATTATTCAGTGTGTATTCAATGATCACGTTTTGTTTGGACATAACCTATTCTGTCTGAGTTTTGTACGATACACGTGTGAAAAAATGGCTAAATCCTTGCGCAGTAAATGGAGAAGAAAATGCAAAGCGATTAAGAGGGAACGCTATGCTGTAAAAGAGTTAGACAGATTAAAAAAAACTCTTGGTATTGATGATAATTCATCTAAAGATGTTGAAATGGCAAATATCAATGAAATCGCTACAGGTAAGATTTACATTAAAGTTGTGTATAATGTCTATAATAAATATTTTGTATATATTTGTATATATTTTTGTATACATTATAACAATGTTTTATACTGTTCTATTTTCAAAATAATAGTTGTTGACAGTAAAAAATTGAAAGAAAATATTGAAGCTAAGCAGGCAAAAGATGTACAGCTTGAGACTAGTACAAGTGAAGAACAAATGGAAGTGGAAGGTGCTAGAGTATATAATAAGAAAACATTGCGGGACCAGTATGGCAATTATCCGGTATGGATGAGTCATAGAAAGATAATGAAACACAAAAAAGGCAGAGCAAAAACACTGAAAGCAAACAAGAAGACAGGCAAGAGACTCACCAGAAAACAAAAAAAAGCGATAGAGAAAAAAGAATAAAATCTTTATAAATTATTAAATTCAATTTTATATTAATTTTTAAATATAAAAGTATGTTGGTTTTCTTTTTGTAAAAATAAAAATTAATTGAACAAATTATATTTTAATTTTATTTGATTAAGATTATCAATAAGATTGTTATTCGATCATGATTGCTATTTCTCTAGTTTTTACACAGATACTCTGGTGTTCCAAATAAATCATCTGATAGACAAAATTTGTTTTTTTGATGGATGTATTAGATTTTGATTTTTTTTTTTTTTAAGAAGAAGCTAAGTAACTAAAATGACAATTTTTAAAATACAGAATGTATGTAATAGTTAAATGTTAGGAATTGTAGAACTTAATTATAAAATGCTACTCTTAATTACCTGTGATCATTATAAAATTAAGAAAAAGAGATAATATCCCTTAAACTTACAAAACAGAAAAAATATTTAAAAAGATGAAAAGTTTGCAATAATTATGCTGTTTAAAAATGAGGGAGATAGTGAATGACATTGACAGAGAATCAGGGGCATCAATTGAAGAGAATTTTGAGACGTTTTGAGGAAATTATTATTGCAATTAAAAGATAATATTTTTAAAAAACAGTTACAAAATCGTTAACTTATTGCATGTACAACTGTATGTGTATTCACTCAATCACTTTAAATTGTAAGTAAATAACATCTTATTTTAAGAAAAATATAAACAAATAGTTTTAGATTAATATGAACTGAGAGTCACAGATGTCTATATAATACTAAAATATTTCTAGTTACAATATTTGTTTTAATTGGTTTTGTGATCGATATTGAAATTTTTTTTTGCTTAATGTTGATTGTTAATTGAATAAAACTGTAGACTATTACATAATATTAATTAAGAAAAAAATTTCCCATAAATAATATAATGTTATAACTATTTTTTATATTATTTTAATATTTTATGGCACATTATCTTCATCTATCTTAAAATATAAAAGAAGTATAGAAATGCATAATCCACCTTATTTTATTATAAAGATGAATACAAATAATAGTATTTAAACTATGTACTATGCTATCTTATTACTAGTCTGATAAATATAATAAATGCTAAATGATGGCAGTGATATTTCACGATAGAAAAATTTTTGTGTGAAGCTTATGACTACTACTAGTCCATATTTTAAGACAAATAATATAATTTTTTTAGCATAAAAATAAAAAATAAATATTTTAAATATGTAGCATTTTTTATATCTATACGAATTTCTGATTTAAAGATATCATTTTTGCAAGCATGAAAATTCGTAACAAAAATATTGCTACTATTAAATAAAATAGTAGTAACATTATTTACTACTACACTAATATCAAATAGAATAGTAGATAGTATTACTGTTAATCATTATTAATATCAAATAATAATAATAATAATATCCACATAACACTTTAGTAACATTGAAACTTCAACGATCTACTAATTTATTGGTATCTGCAATGTATTCTCAGATGATTTTCTAGTTCTGCGACACGATTCATCAGATGATATATCTTTCTTATTTCTGCCTCATATAGCTTTATCTTGCTTCTCATATCATATACTTCTTGTTGCATCAATTGCTAGAAAGAAAAAAAAAAAAATATATATATATATATATATATAAAACTTCGTGTAATCTACAAATAATATAAATATTCATTTTTTACTTATATACATTTGATCTCTTTATATAATATATTGATATCTCTAGCATAATTGGAAATCAATAACAAATAACAAATAAATTAAAATTGTATTCTATCAAATTAAAATTCGTTGAATTATTTCGTTCCAGCATAGAAAATTTGAAAAAGTCTTTTACTATCATCAAATCAGATTCACAAATTTTTTTTAAAATAAATCAAATTATATATAAATATCAAAATACGAAAATTACATATACTATTTCTGTGTTTAATGATCAAAATTTACTTTTTTTTTTGTTATATTTATAATAAAATATATTTGTATCACATATGTAAGAAGAAATAACTTTCAATAATACTCAATCAATAATAAAATGAAAATTCAACGGAAATAAAAAGTAATTATATATATTTATTATGCACTTGTTTATATACTAAATCGTTTTTAATTAGATGAAATTATTTGTGATATTTCTGGTATGTGCTATGTCAAGATTTAAATGATACATTACCACATTTTCGACGGTTTTTTTCATCTCATTGACACTTTCGACTGCCAATGTAACTTTGGTGTTTATGTCAGAAGCCTCTGTATCTCTTTTTTTATTTCTGGCTACTTGCTGAAAAGTTAATATATTTCCTCCATGAATAATGATATCGCATTAATAATAATTTTTTACTTACTTTTTCCAGTTTAATCAGTCTTTTTAAAATAATTTCAAAATCTTGATCATCATCGCTTACTTCATTTTCTGTATCTGCAATTCAATGATACCATGTTTATTACTTTAAATAATTTATTCTTTATAGAATTATTTTCCTATTGTATTATTATATTATTATATAATGTTATTGTATTTTATTATAATATTATATTAACTAATATTGTAAATAATAGCTTTATCTTTAGCTTTATTTTAACTAATAATGAAAAATTTTGCAACTTTAAATTCCAAATTCTGAATAATTTTAAAATAAAATAATCACTAAAAATTATTTTCTATGCATAATTTATATCCGAAATATTGTTTATATGTAGAATTAAATCTTTATTAAAACAATAGAACTATATTTTTTAAATAAATATTACAGAATTTTAAAATTAAATTATACATACTATGAAAAATCGGATTCTTTGTTGTCGACACATCATGAAAATCGGTTTCTAAGTCGCGTGCTTCAAAAGCGTTTTCGTCAGTGTCTGCAAAAAATAAACCTATTTTTAAAACTTTTTTCGAAAAAAGCTTTTAAAGCTTTTTAAAGCTTTTTTTAACAAGTTTTAACAAATTTTAAATTTTGCGAACCATTTCTCCGACAAGATTGACCATCATGTTGAAGTTGAAATCCAGGTCTACAATGACATCGATAACTACCAGGTAAATTTGTGCAAAGTTGTCCACATGGTTTTTCTCTCACGCATTCATCTATATCTGTAAGATGAAAAGTAAAATATATTTAAATAATTTTTGTAAAGTATTAAAATTGATGAGTTATCTCACCAGAAAGTAGAAAAAAAATAGATTTTATTTCATTATTTCAAAGTATTTTTAAGTAAATAAAACATAAAAACTTAAAAAAAATCTTAAATTAAAAAACTTAAAAAAAATCTTAAATTAAAATTTAAGTATATAAATATAAATAACAAGAATATGTTATTTATTAATTATTATATACAAACAAACAATATTTAATTAAAATCTTATTATATGTAATAGGTACGTTGCGATTTTCAAAATATCTATAATGAAAGTAAAAATTATATTTAAAAGAAAGTAATTAAATAATATGATAACTTAATTGCATTTCTTATATGTATTTTTCCTAAAACTTATATATTTTTCATATCTTTTCGTTTTACTAAAATCATAGTACTAAATTACTAAACAATAGTACATAATTAGTCACAATCAATTCTAGTAGTGATATAAGCATTGCCTCGTTAAAGCATGAAGAACGTTCAATCGATTGCTTGGTCACGAGTGCTTTCTCGTGCCTGGTATCGTCAGACATAATTAAATTGACGTGGAACGATATGCTCCTCGATAGCATTACGTGAGCGTCAAGCTAAATGCAACACAATATGTATTGCGGTCCTGCATGTCCTGCTGCTTCGGTTGCAATTATATATTACATACTCTTGATAGATTTACGAACAATTCTATCGCGACAATAAAATATTTAATAAAATATTTTTGTAAAAATACAAATATAAATATAAAAATATTTTGATTATTGATTATACTTTCTTAAGTATATATCAGTGAACTTACTATTAAAATTGCAACTATAACTACGGCAAAAAGTTTAATATTTAAAACGCGAATATTATCTCTCTTTTATTTTCAATTAGCGGGATTTCTTGCTATACATATAAATACGTTATTAAATTTTGTTTGAAATTATTAATCAAGTTAAATATTTAAATTAAATCAAATTTTTATAAACTATAAATTTATTTTATTTTGCAAAATAACGCAATTTATTTTATTATGAATCTATTTGAAATATGAATTAAAATTATACATACATACATACACACACATATATATATATATATATATATATATATGTGTACATATGTGCATATATATGTACTATATATATATATATATGTACTATATGTACATATTAATAATATGTAGATAATATATTATAGACTATATTATAAACTATACAATTATATTATAAATTATATTCCTAAATTATTTAATTTTTTCGTCAACATCCACATATATGATAATGATAAATTTTATACGACTTAGATCTTAAACGACTTAGTTTATAATTTTAATTATAATTCTAATTTGTAAATAAAATTAACATTACCTATTTGGCAGTAGTTACCAGTATATCCTTTGAGACACGTGCATTTACCAGGCGATGTGCAGATTCCACCATTTAAACAGGATGTTATGCACGTGGCTGGAAAACGATGAAATTGAAATTATTAAACTTGCATAGTTGAAGAAAATAAAATTGAATTAACAAAAAAATGTATGAATAGAATATTAAATATGTATTAGTATTTTTTATCCAATTTATAATTTATTATTGATAGTAAATTTTTTAATGTTTAAAATTTCGTTATCTATAGTCTAGTTGTATATAAATATAAATCAAAAATTAAATAACTTTTTGTCAGATTTACTTACGTTTATTGCAACCAAAGCTCAAGTGCGTAACTTGTGACCAACCCGGGCAGCAAAAGAAACTGGAAATCATCTCAGTGTATACTAGGATATTTTATAAATTCCTTTTATACAATTTATAAAATGTACAAAATATCATATATTTTATAGCAAACACTTATAATAATTTTCTACCGTAAAAATTTATCTTTTAATACTCATAAATCTAAAAATATTTCTATTAATAATAGTAATTTATTTTTCATTATCTAATATTTATTAATATAAATATCTATTAATACTTTTATTATATAATATTGTCTATTATTAAATGATATTTGTTCTGAGATGAAATAAATTAAATTATTTATTTTAAATAATCAATTTAGCTTTTAAATTTGTAAAATGTGTAACATGTACCTAATTTGTTTTCCTCGATGATGATGCGAAATTGCGGGAGCTTGTCTGGTACATACTCGCCTTCTAAAATGCAAATTATTAATTTATGAGAAAGAACAATTCTTCTTATTAATTTATATAAATTAATTTTTTGATGTATTTTTGTGAATAAAAATTGATTCTATACTTTATTATAATTTGTTCATAATATAAATACGAAATTATAATTCTAAATTACTTAAAAATGTTTATTTAAAATGTTAAACTTAATATAAGAAAAATTTGAATTTCATAATTAATTTATCAAAAGAAAAATAAATATGTAAATTAAGATTTACATGCTATTTTGAACTATATGTTGTAAATTATTTTTTCCAAAAAATAATATAAAATAATATAAAATAAAATATGTTTAAAGATTTATTTTTATCAATAATATTTGTTTTATTTATAAGAAATTATTTATATTAATATACATATGTACAATTTTTCCCTAAGATAATAATTAAATAACCTATTACACTTATATCTAAGAATAATGTTAATATTACTTTTTAAAATATAATAAATATACAAAATATTATTATATGTAGATATTATCGGAAAAAAGCCTTCACATGAATTCTCAAATAATCCTTTATTTAGATCCCGCACCTCGATTTCAGCTTTACATTTCGTTATTGCGATTTATACGAAGGAGAGATTAAATCGACAAGTCGATTATTTTGATAGTCATCGTAAATAATATTCCATATGTCGCATCCCTCCCAGCTAAACTGATCTGCTAAAGCGTAATCATTTAAATCGTAAAGTACGCAGAAGACCGGTTAAATCGTAAAATACGAAGGCCGATCGAATACACGATCGAAATAAATATTGCATTAGTGATGATATTACGGTTCGTCGCTGTTCAAGTTGATTCTGGAATTAAGTTTACATGACAAAACTTTATATGAAAGATATATATATATATATATATAATATTTTTGACTAGTATGTTTAAAGAGTATTACTAGTATTACTAGTATTAAGAGTATTACTAGTATTTTTGAAGCAAAAGAAATAATATCATTCTCTCTCTCTCTCTCTCTCTCTCTCTCTCTCTCTCTCTCTCTTCCCTCCCTTTGCTCTCCTCTTCTTTCTAGCTTGGAAAATTAAACTTTGAGCATATCACTAAATCATTTAGCAGAAATATTGTGGAATGCGACAATACAGAGAGTGGAAGGCTCTCAACGATTCATAAATAAAACATATGGCAATTGTATATACAATAATTGGGCGTCGAAACGAATGCTTGCCCGACAGAACCACTTCGTCATTATCAGACCATAGAAAACTGCATTTCGCCATATCGATGTCGTATTTGCTGAAATGCGACAGAACATTTACTGTCGCAATAACGGATACCGAGGACACGGTGGTCCCTGTCCATGCTCGTTTCTTGCTTCAGAGGCAACATAACATAAAGAACACGATCTATCACCGAGTAAGTCTACTCTAAGTGACTGCATAAAGAATTTACATACGCAAATTCACTTCCGCTAAATATCAACTTGTAGTATGCAGTATAGCTCTTGATCATACAAAGAAGTAGCTTATTTATAGCTTATTTACTTTCTTATTTTATGTTATTATATTATATCCACTATTGATATAATAAATAAATTTTAAAAAAATTTGGAATTCAAAATAATTTTTTTCTAAGTATTTAATACTTTTCTAAGTATTTAATAAAAGCAAAGTACCAAAAAGGAAATATTGAAATAATAAAAAGAATTGACAGAAAGTGACAAAATAACATTTCTCTGTAAAACCGATAATTAAACTAAAATTGATATAATATCTTCTAAATTTTAAAATTATGAAAAAATTTGTAATAAAAAAATACAAATTTTGTTTATATTATATTTCTTCATAAAAGAAAAAGAAGAAAGAGAGAGAGAGAGAGAGAGAGAGAGAGAGAGAGAGAGAGAGAGAGATTAGAATATTAGAATATTAAAAAAATACATAGATAATAATTTAATGAAACTTCACACACAGAAAATATATTTTTTATACAATGCAATGTTACGAAATCATAGCGAACATCTAGAAGCCAAGAAACCATCTGTTATTACTTATTATTAGTATCATACAGTATACTATTATATATCTATGATAACATAGGTAACTTCAACTCAACTACATAATGATTTTCTCAAATTTTCTTTAATAGATCGCAATAAGCCGAGTTCTTGAATAATAAAAAAATGCACCGTGAAATGCGTTGCTCGAGTTCAGATACGGTTCGAGGGACACTCGTGTGGGAATACTGGTTCGATTCTTGTTGCTCTGACAAGTATGTTCCGCGCGTCGGTGGACGTTCGCTAAGATTCTTTCTTCCTTTTTTGCTTTCATTTGCTGATATTGGACGAACGTTTGGACAAACATGAAGACGAAACTGTCGCAAGGGGCAAAAGGTATGTCTCGCTATGATAAGGTTTATCGGAGATTGATGACGTGCAGATGATTTATGACAAGAAATCTTAATTTTAACGTAAAATTTCTCATCCCATTGACTGCGGCATGTATGCACCAACCAGTTTTGTGCAGTATAAGTTAAAGGCAATACATTGGAATGATTGGCATTGACTAAAGCAATTGTAATTGAGTTTTTTAAACATTATTCTAATAATATGTTTTTGTCTACAAATAATTGAGTTCATTATATTCAAAAGAATTCAAAATCCTATTGCTAATTATTTCTCTAATATAAGATAATAAAAATATGCAAATGAAAAAATAATCGAAAAATAAACGTAGTCAGTATTATTTTTCGGTAAAAATAATTATTTATACACATAGAGATTTAAATATTATATATGAATAACTCCTACAGAATTACTTAAAAGTTACTAAATATTTGATTGAAGTTGAAATCGCGTCAAATATTTTAGCGTGACATATCGTAATTGACGATGATAGATTCGAAAAAACGTATAAAATCAACAATATACTATATAAAGGCGCCATCGCGTGATGCGGTTTACCTAAGGTTTAACCGAAGGGTGATAAATCTAGAATGAATTACCGCATTGGACGTTCGCATGTCTACGGCTCTCTTAAGCGCTTCCGAAATCTTAGCGACGATCTCGGAATGATTCCCATTCCTAACAACGTCACGTAGCCCTTAACGTGACGTCGTGTTATCGTGGTCGTTTGTTACGTTTCTACGTCCGTCTGTTGCACACGTAGATTTTCGCCGGCGATGACGACGACGGTTTCCTTTACTGTCCCTGCAAGCCTAACGAGCTACATGCCTTCTTCCCAGCATTGTTGCGACTGCATTTTGTGTCTATGCGTTAGCAAAAACGAGTTGCAGAAACGTTTCTTCGTTCAGCTGACAACTATTGGCTCTGTAAACTTTATGAATCTCATAATTCATGTCAGATTTATCAGGCCAATAAAATTATATGACATTTGAATTCAATATTTGCCGGTTTGATTACATATATGTTTCAATATGTTTCAATGCTTTTTTAGTATAAATAAAACAATTTATAATAATATTATAACATGAATTACAAATTTCATATATAATCTGTTATTGTTTATTTATAAAACTTACAAATAATGTTTCTATAAGCTAATTTTCTAATTTAATGAAAATAAAATTCAATGGAAAATTTTTAAGAAATAATTTTAGGCAAATAAAAATATAAAAAATATTATTTAATGTATCATTTATAATTAAATTTAGCAAAGTGTTAATTAATTATAGTATAGTAATTAATAGTCCTGTTAATATACATATTTTCATAAATAAATCTTAATAAATTTTAAAAAATTCAGATAGTAAAATCACGTAAATAATAAGATAAATGCAAAATATGATTTATGTATTTATTTGTAAAATTTATTAATTTTTATTGTTTTTCACAGTTTTTCGAGTCATATATTGATTGTGTAGATTTGGTGTTTCCAAACATTTAAATAACTTTTCTGAAAGATTTTTTTCATTTAATAGAAAATAACGTACTTTCTAATTATAAGAGAAAGATGTGTCGATATAGTTTTTTTTATTGAATATATTATAATAGCTGTCTAGTAAATTAATAATCAACTTTAATTATACAGAATACAGAATACAGAATACAGAATAAAATATAAATTTCCGTAGAACCACATGGCACGTCTTGCACGCCTGGTGGTTAAGGTAATAAACATCGGCTTTTTACTGCCTGATTTTATAAATGTTAGTCTCACCATTTCCTTTTCTCGCACACACCACACATCGCGATGTCATTTAGAAGCACGCTTTGCCGTTTTCAATTTTGTGTGATCTGTCATAAATTAAACGTTTAACGAGATCAAAGATCATGACGATTCCTTTCCCAAATTAGTACTCATAAAAATCATGCAGTTACATTCCGTCATGTAATATTAATTTATTATTAAAATTCTTTGCATCTATTAGATCCAAGACAAAAATAAAAATTGTTACTTGTCTACCTGTTTATTACATTGTTTATCGATGTCATATCAATAATTTATTTTTATCAAAATAATACAATATAATATTTTATTCCATTAGTATTAATTAGCATTAGTATTATTATGAATTAAATAGAAATTAATATATTGCATTTAAATAAATATTAATTGTTAATATTTTGCATTGTATTATTTTATCATACATGTTATTAATTGATATTAATATATTTTACGAGTGATTTTGAAATTAAACTGAAAACTGCAAATTCAGCGATTATTATAAGCAATTTTGCCTTAATTTGTGACTAACAGCAAAATTTTCATTTATCATGCAAACGTAAGACCATAAATTAGGAATTACAAATAATTTGAGGTATCAAGGCGGATCAGGATCGATTCAATCGGGCCAATGAAAGGGCAGACAAAGCTATCGATTGTAATTGCCGGCAGTATAACGATCATTTGTTTTACGAGCAGTTCGCATGCAAAACACGTGGAATCTCGACTGGCTTTTGCAAGACGGAACAAAGAAAGTAGAGAGCTGAAGTGCCACTCGTATGTTCGGATGGCAATTTGTTTTTAAGGTTTTCCAATGACTATCTCGGCCATCGGTCGCTGTTTTACAAGTGGGATTGAATTGATTATGCCAACTCTGGAACATTTATCACATTTTATTTTTTAAACTCCTAAATGTCACTCGCACCAATCAATAAAGAACTCTTTGTATAAATTTTATAGATTAAGAAATAGAAGTTAAAAAAAATATTTAAAAGAAAAAATAAATGGAAAAAGACAAGTAAGTTATTGTACAAATTATTACATACTAATAATAATAATTATAATAAGTCAAAATTAATTTCTCTAAACTTCTATTTATCAAACATATTTTTAATATTAATAATATTTATTAATATTAAATATATATTTATTGGATATATTTATAAAAATATAAAAATTTATTAAATAAGTTTTGTGTCTTATCATCTTTTTACAACACTAAATTAATTTTTTATACTAATAATAAATAATTACATAATAATAATAATAGAAAATAAAAATTATTTTTGATAAATATATTTCTATTATGTATTAAACATTATTTTTAAAAACTGCTAGTTTTCTAAAAAAAATGAATAATTTACAATATCATTTTTACAAAATTTAATAAACGCGTAAGCGTAACGCATATAACGTATTTCTTGATGCACTTCTCGATGTATCGGTGAAAGATTGTACAAGCTACTTGAAAATTACGATGTATCTTATTTCAAGATTCAAACCTTGAACCATAATGCATCTATATATTGCGTGTTTCAATTACGAGACTTGATAACACCTCTTGGCAGTAAGTTCATCTTCGCGCAGCTGCATCTGTAGCTTATCACAAAAATATAAAGATGTTATTTTTAAGGCAATCGCGAGTGTGTTCTATGTACTCTTAAAATATTTTCCTTCTAAAATATTGCACAATATCTTATAATACATATAAAAACAAAAAACTTTTACATTAGATAAAAAGAGCTCCTTCCGTAAATATTTTTCGAGCTATTATTCTTCATATACTATCGTAACACCAAATCCAACAACGAAAAGCAAGGGCTTTATTTTCATCATAAAGAAATTCTTTTTTAGAATATACTTAAGATTAATTTTTTAATATAAAAGTAAATAAAGATTTTAAAGACATTTTAAAATAATCTTCATGAAAAATTAAAGAAAGTAATAAATAGTAATAAATAAATAAATTTTAAAATTAACAACAGTATACAATTTTTTGAACAAATAAAAAATCCCTTTTTGAAAAACTTTTTCAAAAAATTATTCTTAGAATATTCTAAGAATATATATTTTCTTGCATAATAGGCTCTAATAGAAAAAAACAAATTATTTATTATACCAGGGTGTCAGGATTTCTAATAATACACCGCTTGTGTGCGGGTAAAGCGGATCAACCTGAATAGAAAAATTCTCTGTCATTTTCCGATTTTCGCAATTAATAATAAATTATTAATTATTGAAGATCGCAGAATGAGCACATATCCGTACAGTCCATTGGCCAATGCGGCGAAGTACAATCGTTCAACACACGTTTGCGGTAGAAGCGCGATAAAGGTGTGTATTATAAGCAGATGTTCTGTCATTTGTAGACTTCTCGTTTAAATATCTTGCCGCGTTCCTATCAATCGGGAATGCATGTTAGACGATTGCATTTCCGCGGACTTGCCGATGAACCGGGCAGACACACGCTCATTCAATGACCTTTAATAATTAATAACTCGTTGCTAATTGCGAAAATTGCAAAATGATAGAGGACTTATCTGCTCAGTTTGATCCGCTGTACTATTAGGATTTTCAGACATCCTGTATATTTTATTCTACAAAATATTTTATTAATAATAGTTTAACAAATTTTTATGCATATTTTTTGCTAAAGGAAGAAGTAATTTTCTTGACTATAAAGTTTTCAGAACGTTATATCGTTATTGATGATGGCCATGTTCAGAAGGAGGAGTGTGAACGAACGATGTCTAAACAATCCAGAACCACAAATCGCACGATGTATATATACGCTAACGAGAGTTTGTCGGTCGTCGATCCTCGGATCTCACCAAGGTGGTTCGGAGTGATTCATACCCGCTAATTTCAGACCTACGCTTTGAAGAATTGCTTCAACACGAATCTTTTTTTAGGATAGCCCCTTTCTCCGCCACGTTCATCACGGCGGTTATAAGCGATTTGTCAGTAATGTTTACGTAACTTACTTGTGCTTCATACAAATATCTATTATTATTAAGATTATTTTATATTTACAGATTTATATAAAAGAAAAAGAAAAAAGAAAGGAGAAAAGTATTATTTATTATAAAAAATATATTTAAAGTTAAAAAGAAGGGAGAGAGATAAAAAAACGAAAAGATACAGAAAGTTATTAAATTATTAAGGTAAGATTGTTTCAATAAAATAAAACAATATTATATTAAAAAGATTGTAAAAATGATAACAAAAGATAAATCTTTTTTTGATATTTATGTTATTTATTTCATTTATTATCAAACAGACAAAGAAAATTTTACTATCAAAATTCAGGATAAAATAAAATCATATTATATAATATGACTTTTAATCAAATTTTATATTTTAACGTATAATGGTTTCAAAAAATTTCTATCATTCAGTTCCTAGAAAAATTTTGATAATCATGGATTCATTTAATGTCGGTGCCCTGAGCGTAAACAAAGAAATTGCAAGTCCGCGCCATCCAAGACGTCCATATTTGCGAAAGAGGCGAATTGCCGCTCGTTCATTTAGAGATTGTATCTTGCGCGTTGAAAGCCGTTTCCTCGGCGGAATGCGCAACGATGCAACGGGAGCCGCGGGCAGGCAGCGCAAAACTTCCAAATTACAAAATTGCTTGATGACGGGTTACCCAGGTTACCGCTCAGGTGAAGTAATTATGCGCCTACGCGGTGCCAATAAGACGCGCGGCATCTCTCATTACTACCTCTTGCGCTTCGTTTTCTACGCGTTCGTGGATGATGTGGCACACGACGTGTCTTGCCATTTAAATTCTTGAAAATGGACACGAGATACAAGATATTTTACATTAACTTTTAAAATGTTCTCCCAGTTAAATTATGCTATATAATAAGTGCTATAATTTTCTCTTGCTCATATAATCTTGACGGTGAAAGTTCTATCGTTCTCTCTGTACATAGATGTATTAGATAATCGAAAGTTTCTAAATGATACAATACCGTTTAGTAGACTAGGAATAATAATTTTATGTTGCAAAACACTTGACAAATCTTCCCAAACATTGTGAATTTTGTTTTTTTTGAATTTTTTTTTTATATGTATTTATGTATTTATAGTTATTAATAATAACAAAGTTAAAAATAGAACATGTAAATATTGTCATTTAACAAATATGGTAAAATAAAATTAAAAAAAAACAATTATTAAATTTAATTAAATAATATGCACACTTCTTCAAATTGTTTACTGTTCATAACGAAACCAGAAGCGTTCAATTTTACTGAATTCTATTTTTAGAATTCAGACTTTCAGATTTTTAGAATTTTGACCTACACTCTTACAGCATCCGAATGACTGTTTTCAAATCGAAAACCAATTCTCATTCAATCACTGTTTGTTTTGATTGTTTTCTTGTTGTGCACAAGTAAACATTGATAATTTCTAAATAAAAAAAAGTAATCTTGACTTCCTTGTATCTCCATATCGCCGAGTCGTTCAGCTCGTTTATTTTTTGGTGAATGAAGTTTACGTTTCTAGATGCAATTTATCTCCTGCCGTATGTATGTACGTTCGTCCATAAACTTCATAGTTCTCTATTAATTCTGTTGCAGCTTGATTTCACTCGTAAATTGAGCAACAAGCGATGTTGCAAAGCGTAAACTTTCAGATAAAGTCAATTGCAAACAATATTACACAATTACAATGCAAGATATCATTGTGATTGACATCACTTGTAACCTACGAGATCTACAATCTTATCTTGATTCTACGATGCTGAAAGATTTCATATTGCCATTTCCATCTAATCAAGCAAAGTGAACGTATATAAATGATTAACATTAACGTAATAAAATACTTCAATACTTTCGCATATATCCTTGACATAAGACATATAGATTGTCTCTCTATTACATATAACATTAAATTTATTAATTAATGATATAAATTTAAAATTGATTATGACGTGAAAATATCTTTTCATTAAAAGTATGAATTTAATTGCAAAATTTTTCATCATCGTTATTTTCTCTTTTTATTTTTATTTCCTCCATGACATTTTCAAATACTAAATATGGATTGAATATTCAAATGGAATAAAAATAAGACCACTAACCGCAAAATTGGTCTATGCAAATTCATAGCGTCAATGCACGTGTATTACTTGCGTCTCGTACCTTATCCTCGTCCATTCTCTTCTCTCGCTTTTGACCTTTTCACCCCTCATGTCCGCAACTCAGATAAAAGTTTACATTAATGGATTTATACATGAAGCTGCTATCATCAAACAGATGAAAGATGGGGGATTAAGGCGAATACTTGCAGCTTAATTCTGCCACTGTTGGTATTCACTTTAATTCCCCACCTTTCATCTCTTAATTTCTTCTTATCACAATCGAAAGCAATACAATACAATATATTCTCTTGCGTTACTATTTGATAAGATATTTGATAAGATTCAATAAGATAATATAATATTTATAATTAGGATTTTTTAAAAATTGATTAATAATTAAAAATAATTTATGAATTTTTTATTATCTGCGTATTATTTATCAAAAATTATATTTCTACCATTATATGTTTATAAGATGTTTATAAGATGCTTATTAGCATTAGCATATTAAATTGATTATTAATTTAACGATATTAAAATTTCAACTTTGATAAAAAAACTGCATTAATGATTAAATAATAATGAATATATATATATATATATATATATATATATAAATTTTCACACAAAATATTATTATACATAAAATTCCGTCGAATAATCAAAATTTTTCATATTTATTTATTCTGTATTATAAATATACATTGATTGCTATATAACGCTCACATACGCTCACATATTAAAATATTGTATATTTAACTTTAATTATGTAATAAAATATTATTTAATGACATTTCATTCATTTTCAATTATAACAGTAAAAGTAAATATACAAAATAAATAATATAAAATTGCAAATAAAATATATAAACAGATATATAAACAAACAATTAAAAATAATATATAAATTTTTTTCTAATGTTAACATCTTTTATAATGTTTTCATATTTCTAATAATTTATGTATATTCATCAAATCATTCTTCACTCTTCGTTGTCTTGACATCACTTTTCTTGATTCATTAGTTTACGATTAGTATTACTCGCTCGCAATTGTTAGAAGATGGATAGCATCGTTTCGATAGCAATATTCAAGTGTCGAGTGCTTATACGTTCACCGAAATTGTATGTCTTCTCTCGATTCAGTGTGCAATCGATGCTCATGGCCTTCGTACAAGATATAGGAATTATAAGGTCATGGGTCGAAAAATACACACACGCATATGATGGATTATAATTAAAATTTAGTTTAAAGTTTTAAACTTTTGGGAAGCATTCAATGATATAAAAAAACATTGATTTTCGTTAACTTTTTAATAATTAATATAAATTTATTAACTATTATTAAATTCTTGATATTCTCATATTTTATACATGTTATACGAATAAATTTAATTGTTGTATTTGAATTGTTGTATTCCAAATTACTTGAATTTTTTTAAGATAAATATGATGGTTCAAGTTTTATAAATCCAAATCTATCTAATTTTTTTTCACGTGTTCTCTTCTATTCCTTTTGGAATCTCTGAATTTCTTTTTAGACAAAATATATAAAATTATTATCATGCATATCATAAATTTTTAATTTTTATTGTTAAATATTTCTGAAATTGTATATGTATTTAAAACAAAATTTATTTAATATAATACAAATTAAATGTAGTTATTATTTACTTATAAAATTCAAAATTTTTTAAAATATTTCACTATAATATTTCAATAATAAAATCGGTCTTTTTAATACCATCATTATATAAAAATTTAAAATATTTGGAATATCCTTCGATTATCAAAAAATTCTTCGTAATAATTGACTATAACTTGACACGTGGCAAGGTATGTACCGCTTAAAGTGTTTTCAAGGGTTGAATGACCTGCATTGATATGTTTATCCTGCGGGATACCGGTTAGCAAAAAGGGAAAAGAAGAGAATAAAACGTATGTGTGCGAAAGGAGTGCTCTATTTGAGGCTGTGGAATTTTAGAATGTGTTGCTTTTTCTTTTATTCTCTGATCAAAGTAAGAAATTTTATCGATGTTACAAGAACAGAATTTGTTTGTAAAATAAAACATATAAAAATATAATACATTAACATATAAATATACGAGTAAAATAATTAAATTTAATTTAAAAGATTAAAATATCAAGCATAGTAGTAGTATATAGTAGCATTCTGCATTTGTCGTATAATTATTCGAAAGAAATTATCCAGAAATTTACTAACATATATATTATAAAATAATTTCTATTTTTTTTATAAAAAGCTCCATAGAGATAAAAATATGGGTATTGCCATCTGCCTGCTGTCTACTTATTTGGTTCAGTTAAGCCGCGATACAATAGTATCGTGTATGGTATCGAGAAATGACTGCTAACATTTCCGATAGGGATGATAGGGAACGCGCGTTTATAGTTCTCCAGAACACATTACATCGACGAATGACACCTGTCTCTTTATGACCTCGTCTCTCATCGATCAGCCATCGATGTTGAGTTCTACGGCGATAAGCAATAGCAATGCTGAGCAATGAAACGTGCCTAAGAGTGACATTGCGCAGGATGGTTATCTGGAGTACTCGGAACTCGGAACGTCTTGAATATTCATTATTCGCGTTTCTTTCATTCAACGCTCATCGATCACTTGAATGATGTCGCAAGCGAAGCAACGTAACTGATCGAGACAGAAGGTGACCGACATGACGGTAAGGAATGGTCCACATCTTCCGTGCATACCTCGAGCAATGTGTATGGGCAATAATGGCCCATTAATTACAAACAGAAACGTGATGCAGCTTAAATAATAGTTTTTAATAATAGTATCGTGTCCGTATCATAAATGCACTAAATAGTGTTAAACTCTGCAATTATTGTCCTATGCAAAAAAAAAATTAATCTGCATTATTTTAAGAGGATTAATGACATTCTGCAATTTCTTTAGATCTCTGTTGGCTTTTATACTTTGCTCGTCGCCAACGCCGTCGAATCCTGAATATTAAAATTGCAAAGTAACGTATTGCATGCTAATACTACGTTACCGTATGTCACCCCCAAATTTTTCCGACGGCTTTAAATCGATAGATCGCGTTTTAAGTGTTATGATTGTCGCGTCAATGGATTTAAATCGATTCGGCACATCGCATCAGCTGCATCGTTGAGAAATCTTTTGCGCGAGGTGCACGCAAGTTCGACCGCGTGTGCACGATGATATAAAGAGAAAGAAAGAGAGAAGAGCACACACACACACACACACACACACACACACACACATACACACTAGTATCCTTGGACAGGTTTACAAAATTTTTTAGCCTGAGGCACGCACATCTGGGCAACTCAATAGCACGACTCGCAAGGTAGATGAACATCGAATCATTGCACTCAGATTAAATGGTAACTAAATATTCTACATGTGCAAACATATGTTTTGCAAATATTACTTTATTTAATACAAACAGAATGTATGTTTCATGAAAGTAGAAAAGAGGATTTCGTTTAGGAGTTAATCGAAAAAAATAGCAATAAGTAATACAAAAGTAATTATTAAGATAGTTGATTATATTACTATACTTAGTATATAGATTAGTTGATTATTATTACTATACTTAGTAATATATTTACAATGTAAATATCAATTTTATATTTGTTATACTACATTTGATTATATAGAAGCTAAAGGAATTTAATCATTATTGTATCATAAATATTGAGCTCGAAGTTGAATAGTAAAATATTTATTCTACTTGCTCTCGTTTACCAAAGTATGCATGTGTATGTATGCGTATGTGAGCGTGTGTATAATTACGACAATAAACAGTTCGTGACAAAAGACGAAGAGAAGCAAAATATGGGTGATGAAATCAATGTGCAATAATATTGACTGATACAGACGCCGGCTTGTTCTTTCCCTTGTGTTTACATTGCCACGAAGGCTTTTTGCTGTGCCTGGCGTGAATGTTCGCAAAGTTTTCTGATGGGCAATCATTGACTCAGAAGTAGGATAATCTTATAGCTATCAGAAGGCGATAAAAATTATACGGTATAGTAATTTCCTTTTAATGATCACTTCAGGAAGTCGATTGACAGAATTCTAAGGAAAATAAGAGCATCTGATGCTGCTTGTTCTAAGAAAATGCTGTATCCATTTCTTATTATTAATGATTTTGATATTAGAAAATATATTATATTATAATATTTAAACGCCTATAAATGTATAAATAAAATCAATACAAATTTTATTATAGTTAATAAAATTATATTATAGTAGTATTTACTATTCTAGTATAAAAATCTAGTATAAAAGATTTTAAAACTATAAAAAGTTTTAATTACTTTAGAAAATTTGGATAATTTATCGTAATTATTGTTGCAGTTAAATAGAATATAAAACATTCATAACAAAGACTATCCTATATATAATTTTTTTTAAATTGTACATTCTTGAACAGAAAATTTTGCAAAAGCCGTTTTATAAAGACGTTAAACGTATTCGACCAATCAGATCGACATCTTACGGTTTTAAATTGGAGATGGCAAAGAATACCATTTATCTGAATATATTTTTTTTAACGTCCACATGTACGTGTAAACGTGTGTTGAATTGTTGCGTGCGCGTAAAAGAATCCGACATCATCATGCACGGACAATCCCAATAATTGTACGCGACAGAGGAACGCGCTACGTGCGAGATAATTAATCGGTCGATTAATTAAACGGCTGGCGGCTCGCCTTTGAACGACGGTCCGCGCCGGCCTTATTCCGTCGACCATCGGGTTCGATCCATACATCATCGCGCGAATGTGGTGCGTCGCTTATTGCTCGTAAATACAGTAATTCAGCGACACACGTTAGCGACACCGGTATATTTACGCGTCGCGGTTCATTCACTTTCATTTACGTGCCTCCCGTGATGCGACGAATGATCACGCCTGGATTTACTTCGTAATCTTCGTAAATCTGAATAATTCTCACGAAAAGATACGCGCGAGTTTCGTATTATCAATTTCTTTAGACAAATTTTATTTCCATGTATCGCATCAAAGCTTTTATTAATCCTAAATAAAAAGACTAATAAAGTTCTTCGTTAAAGCAATTATATTACTTTGATACGAATGAAAGAGTGCGACGAGAATGTTTCCAGTTAGCGAAATAAAGAGTTGAAATAGATATCAAATGAAAGATCTCGTTGAGTTAAAAACAAATGCATGAGTTCCATTTTGCATCGTCGAATAAAAATATACATCGCAAAACTTCAACGTTTCCATATTTTTTTTTTTTTAATTAAAAAAAAAACTGTCTTGAATTTGAAACCTTTGGAGCTCTATGACTTTGAAACGAAAAATCAGTGCAAAATAAAACTTATTTATTTTCAATTCAATGAGATCTTTCTTTTTGATATCTATTTTAATCTCTTATTTCCCTAACTGGATTGGGGAAACATTCTCGTCGCTCACTCTTTCATCATTTGTATCAAAGTAATATAATTGCTTTAATAAAGTTAATGATTGAGTTGAATGAAAGATTGAGTTGCTTTAATGAAAGATTTTATATAACATTTTCACAAAGTTTTAATTTTGTATTTTGAACCAGAAATTTATTTACTCACCCCGAATGATGTCTGGTATACGTAGGAACAGTTGTAATAGTTGGCTGATAGTTTTGCGCGTCAGTCTCCTTTGGCTGATACCAATGATTGCCATGATAACCCGCGTATGCTATTGCTCTGGTACCACCATACTCCGCCATCGCCGCAGCACCACTAAACTTTTGTTCCAGCGTTCGTCGCTCCACATCTCTCGCTGCCGAATTTATCTGCTGTGGCGATCTCGTCATGGAAATCTGTGATAGCGGTGTCCACGGTGGACTTCTCGTAGTTGTTTCTCGGACTACGCGTTCATCATCTGACCGATTATGTCTAGCATGGAGCAATCTATCGCGATGCCAAACTGGCCAAATGATTCTATGGCTGTGCGAGGGCACCCGACGATGATGATCATCCAACGATGACAGAACGAAACGGCTTGCCGTGGCCACGACAACCAAGCTCGTCAGTAGTACCTTCAGGGTCATCGTTTGGCTCTTTAAAAGGCTTTCGCACTTTTCGTACTTTTGACGATGTGCGCGACGTCCTGACAACAACTGTAGGGAACGTCACATCCTCAACGGCCGTGGTGGGCGCGCTAAGTTCGTGACAGACTCGATGGACATCCGGTGTGAAATCTTTCACGGGCAGCTGAGAGCACTACTGAGAGCACTACCGAACAAGACACACGAAGCAGAGCCCACGTGCTTCAACTGCACCAACCCCACCATGAATCTCTCTTTTTCTCTGTCTCGTTTCTTCTCCCTGTATTTCCCTCTTCTTCCCCCCGCCCCGCATTGCCGCATTTACTCACCGTATTCGCCTGTGGCCCGGTCTGCCCGGATTCTCTTTTCTCCCTTTCTCCATTCCATTCTCATGCTGTAGCGATCGTCTGTTCTCCTGATACCCCACCAGATCCTTCGGTAACCACCTACGTATCCTTCCGCGACTGTCGTGCACGGGAAGGACTATGTTTCTCTCGTAGTTGTTATCTTTACGAGCGATAACACATTCCACACAAAGCTCTTGCGTCTGCTGCAAAGGTATTGCAGTGCAAAAACGGATATGGGTCGTATATGGTCGTGACTCACATGCGACTTGCAAATTCATTCCATTGTCCACCGAAACAAAGTCTCAGATGATTAATAAGAAATGAAGTAAATAACATAAGTGCGGATTTTTCAATTGCATGATATAGCTTTTGATAAAGAAAGAAAGATTCTAAAATTAGAATTCTAATGTTTAATAATTTTAATTGATATTAAAGTTCTACAATAAAGAAAAATTATAAAAGATATGAATAAATTAGTTAGAAATAAACAAGTATAAATTGTTAAAATATTAAATTATAATAAAGTAAATAATTCTATAAATAATTTAATTAAACTATTATTAAATTTATTATTATTATTATAAAACACAACAGAAAAATATTACAATTTAAACGCAGAAAAAGCTATTAAATTAAAAATAAAATGCATGATAAATGTAAGTAAACTTTTTGAATGTTAAATATTCAATAATATAATTATAACAAAACACCATATACTGCAAATCATCAATGCAGATTAAATATAATACGGTAGTAATTATATTATTTTAATCAGAAATCACAATATATAATTGATATAATAAATCAATTTTGTACATTATATTTATTATGAGACTTTACATTGCCAACTTATGTATTGTCTCATTATTATAGAAAAAAGAGAAACCGCAGACAGGAAATGAGACGAGATTAGCATTAGCAAATTAATATTTTACTGTCATTTGCATAGATATAACATATACATATAATAAATGTTAATATAGACATAAAAAATATTATAATGAAATATAAAAACTGTATTTTTACATTTTCTATTTTTTACACAACTAGTAATACATTGTTTAAATCGTTATAATTATTAAACTTTTTTATTTTTGTAAAATTTCTATTAAAAAGGATTTTTAATTTACTATTATTTACAATTAGAAACAACAGAGCAATTGTTCGTTTCAATTATCGGTGAATGATAATATTTTTTTTCTTTTAATAGCCATCAGGCATTATATATATTAAAGAATGGATTTTAGAAAATTCTATTGATATATTTGACTTTTTTGAATTAATCCTACAATGTTAGAAGAAATTGCTCAAGACTAGCAGCTATCGATTTTGCAATGTTGAAACTGAAAGTTAGGCGCATTAGAAGTTCCTGTGCCATTCTTGAATCACTTTAGCCACTTTAGGTGTTACTTGAAACCAAGGTCAGTGGTGCAATGGCTACAACAGCATCGAGGTCTCCGTTACCTTTTTGCTTCTTTCTTACTGACTGAGGGCAAACCGAAAGGAATAGCTGCACGGATCATCGTCACGTTATTGCCCATTAGGAGAGCACGAAGCACAAAACAGAAGCATATCACGACCGGCAAGAGATAAATCAATGTGGCAGAATAACATACCCCTATATTCGTTCCCACGAACATGATTTATCCTTCTTATTCGTTCATGATTTCTTCAGCAGTTCAATATACGATAAAAGAAAAAATGAAGACGAAAAAATCTATCATTCTTTTATTAGTAACAATAAGTATTTAAGTAAAAGATATCTTTAGATAAAAATACGAGAAGAAGTAATTTACAGATAAAAAAAATAAAAGAAAGACAAAAAATTAAAATTAAAAGAAATAAATTTTATAAAAAAAGCGAAAAAAAATTTAAAAAGTCGCATACATAAATCATGATTATGCATTCTTTAATTTCCTTATATTGTTACACTTTCTATTTAAGAGTCTGATAAATGCATTAATTTAAATATGAAGAACACGATAAAGCCAAAGCAATGTTTCATTCAGACTGGTGGATTCAAATGAAATGGTTATGATTAATGCTGCTGACACTGCGTAGGAATGTTAATCAAGCTCGCGGCAATCGCAAAAGAATCTTTCTTTTCACTCATATGTTGTTCTTTTCTCGATGCATACGATAAGCCTCGTTATCGAGATATCGTAGACATTTTCTCATTAATTATTGTTCGCCGGCTTTATTCTGCTGATAATTTGTCGGCAGTCTGACCGGTTTGTCCTTACGATCAATTGCAGACTTATCGAAATGCACGTAAGTAATAACGATGTTAGTTAACGATTAATTATTTCCATAATTTGCTTTAGGCACTTCAAGTTACGATTAAATCTTTGTATAACCTTTATCTAAAAGTTAATTGGAATTTCATTATATATCATACATATATCAATTACATAGATTTTTTATTTTTAAATTTATTTACTTAAAATTTTCTAATCACAATTTTTGATAGTTTTAAATTCTGAAAAAACAATAATAATTGAAATCAGTTGTTCCAGCTTTCATCTTCAGTGACTGGATTATTAAGGACGTTCCTAAAGAAAACACTTGACTGAAATGAATCGTAAGTAATCTTCGTCTTCAATATCTTCTCTCTTTTTTCGTAAAGCGAAGAGAATAATATTATGATAAATTACTGAAGAGTGATAATATCATAATATTTTCACGTTAATATTTTCTCAAAAGAAAACTTAAAAATATATGAAATGTTATTTATATTGCAATAACTTTTATTTGTATTTTATTTATATTTTGTATGTTATTATGTTATATTAAAAAAGAAAATATTCGCAATACATTTCAGTATACTATAGCAACGATAAGAATATAGGCTTAAGAAAATCATTATAAAAATGCAAGGATAAATTTAAAAATAAATTAAATTCTATTTATTTCATTAATATATCTGATTATTTGATCAAAGAGGAATATTGATTATTTCTCTGACATATGATATGAGGCAATGTGACATTTCAGAATATAGTTTTTAATGCTCTTTAATTCCTGTACACCCGATACATGACGCAAATATGAATACATACACCACATTCGGGTCACGTATCCAGGTTTTGACCTACTGACACGATCCAGTGACGTCACGGGAGAGGAGGAGGATGGTAAAAGGATGGCAAGGCTAGAATAGGTGGAGCTTCAGTTTCACGAAGGAAATTTCTTCGATATGCTGAAATAATGGGAACAGAAAAATACAAATGTTAAACTATTTGAAACTAATTTAATAATAAAGTAAATGAATATTTAATTATTTTTAATACCTTTTAAAAATACTTATCTTTTTTTTTCATTTTTTATTTAAGAGCTATATCTTAAAATCATATTTATATATCTAACCCAGAAATAACTCTTAAAAAATAAAAAAAATTGATAAAACTCAATTTGACGGGTTTGCAGTTATAATTATATACATTATAATTCTATTATAATTTAATATACTTTATAATTTGTGAAAGAATTTTATCAAATATCATTACAATTTTTACTCATTTTTTTGTAAATAGAAATATGACAATAAATAAAATATATTAATATATTATAGATATATACATTTTTTTTATTAGCATCATTGATATATGTGTAATAAAAAAGATGCTTTCAAAGTTTTGTTTACATATTTATCATTTTGTTTTTTACACAAAAATATTAAATATAAGACTTGTACATTTAAAGACTGATAATATAAATTTACTATTATTTTTTGAATTAATTAATTACTATTTAGAGCATAAATTTTTAGACCTTTAGTCCTAAAATTATATTATAATATAAATTATAATTATAATTTATATAATTATATTATAATTATATTATAATTATATTATAATATTGATTTACAATTGAATTTTTTGATTAATTATTTATTTTTTGAAACAAATTATATATATATTTTTTACAATGTATTATTTTTATAAAACAAAGTACTTATATCTTCTTTCTCGCTCAATATAATTGATTGATAACTGATTAAAATATTCTTGCAAAAAAAAAAATTAAAATTTGTTGTTGTTATTGTTATGCAGATGTAAGATTTGATTATGCATTGTTGATATAAATATAAATTATAATATATTAATCGAGGAAAGTTTAACACACCAATGAAATTATGCTACATTCCGCTTGTATCACAGTCGACTAATCGCCATGATTGTCGCCAACGTCAGATAATGGTCCAAGAGCGACGCCATCCTTTGTCTAAATTCTCGCGCTCTCCCGCTTCGCTTCATATGTTATTTTACATTTTTTTTGTAATCCGTTTACTTGTATTTTTGGTAGAATTTTTCCGTGTAAGTAAAAATACCGAATTCACTGCAACTTCTCTTCCAAGGACACGGGAAAATCAAAAGACAGATCATTGCGCAATCGGATGAGAAGTCTCCATTATCAAGAGCCGTCGGAATCAGTGACAGCTTCCTGATTAGACTTATCGTCGTTCAAGCATATTCATTCATTTTGATAATCGGCAACGAGCCCGTGCGCAACGTCATATTACCGTCTCGAACGACAAACAATTGTGAAAGTCACTGCATCAGCAGTGATTGACAATTTTTGGGGTGGAGATCAAAGAGACATATTAGGTGGAAAACCGATTACAGACATCAAAGTATGCATTGTATCAACTAAACTATTAATATAAATTATATAATTAAATTTTTAATTTTGTTATATAGATTAAGAATTTCTCATTATTATATATTTATTGCTGTCTGACACTTTAAAGTACATTTTAAAATTAAAGTACATTTAAAATTTATTATTATAACTATTGTTCAAGATACTTTCTTTTATTTGAATTTATTTAATTATAATTTGAAGGACATTCATTTTTTAGAGAAATATCGAAGTTTTACTATTTCCTATATCATAAGCAATTGACTGATTCTAAAGATTATCATAAATAAAATTAGAAAATAAACATATAGATAAAAGGTTTTATTTTTAATTAATTCAATTTTTAAATTAATTATAGAAATTTTAAAGTTAATTTTAAAATATAAATTTTTAGATTTTTAAGTTTAAAAATTTTGAAATTTATAAATTTATAAATGCTTTTTCCTACAAGTTTTTAAAAAAAAATTTATAAACATAACGAAATTTGGAATATATTTTTTTTATTTATTCTTATCAAATACGTATTTACATACTTTCAAAAAGTTACATATACAGTAAAGTTACATATACATATTTTATCAAAAAATGGTTAACAATAGATAAGCATTACTGTATAATGAATATATATTATGCGACATAAACGTGGATCACGATGTACATGTCCTTCTAGTTCAGTAAGCGCTTCCTCGAAACGTCTCTTCGCATAAACCACCTCCACATACTTTAACAAATGATCCGTGAGACATCGTTATGCATTTATACTTGGAATACCGTATTTTCTATCTGCCTTGCGGAAACATGTAGTACACTCGTATCCCGTTCGCCTTGACATCATAGCGGAATATCTAAGATGTACTTCTTCGAAATCATTAGATCTTTCTTGTATCTTTTCATCGATTTTTCTATTGTAATGGACTCATCTAATAAAATATTGTAAATTTTATGCTATGTATAATCAATGACAATATATACGAACAAACAAGCTACTCATCTTCTGATAATTCTATGTTCATTCATTCTAAACACTGAAACGTGAAATGTTTCAATATTGTTGATTCTATTGTCAAGAAAATTTGTTCCTTTGTTCTATTCAAGTAAAGCTCATATTTCATATTTTCGTCAACAAGAATCGAATCCTTACTTTTCTATCTACTTAAGCCATTACAGAAAGTCGGCAACGTAACTATATTGAATTATTGATTTATATCGATTTACGTATTACCAGCTTAATGTTTCTCTTTCTCTTTCCCTCTGGAATAAATATGTGCCTGTCAATACTCGCATTTGTTGATACTTATATTGGTTCTCTCTAGCAATATTAATTCTAATTTGCTTCTCTCTGTGCTCTTTTATCTCTTAATTAAATCTGTAAAAAAATACAATCTTATAATCTTTTGACGATAATTTACACGCATACAAACAATTCATATATAATTTTACAACTCGTTATCTTTGCTATTTTAGATCTTTCCACTAGCACATCTGTTACAAATCAACGTTTCACGGCCATTCTATGTTTCGGATAGTCGATCCACCCCCTGATTTCAGGCAAAACGCCAGCGAGTGGATCTATAAGGTCAGTCTTGTGACAGTAAAAACGTGCGGTCAATGCGAAATTTACCCTGGAGGTCTCTGCCAAATGGGTCACTCCAGTGGAAAGAAGAGAGAGCGAAGGTTACGACGACGGAGATGTCACGGAGCTATAAAAGTCGAAACGCTGCCCGACACGAGTGAACGTGTTCGAGACGTAGTGGCTCTAAGCGAATTACCTGGGATCCACACGTGGATCTCAAGGTGCGCAGCCTTGAAAAGCTACGATGGCCGTGAGATCGATTGTTCAGTCGCACGATGGTTTCTCATGCGATCTTGATATCAGTGTTAGTAGTCGTACAAATCAGTTGTCGATTTCGTAAATCGTGACGTTATTTTATTAACAATTATCCTCAGATAATTTTCTCTTTTATTATATTATTCAAAACGTTATTAATGAGAATTTCAAACGTTATTAATGAGAAATTATGTAAATCTTATTATTATTAATTTGATTAAAAATAAAGTGATAACTAGAATATATATTATGCCATCGCAGTGTTAATAATAATTGTTTGACCATTTTGTTATTGTTTAAAATAATCTCTGACTTCTCTGAAACAATGTTATGCCATTGCATGTGTTGCTCGTCACTTTCGCTCTAGATTTACTTGTTGTTATCTAATAGATTTGTTTTGTTATTTTTTAAATCTATGATATACCACAGAAAATTTATTTGTTTTATAGAATTAATATACTCATTTAATATATTTATTATATTTCATAATTATACAAAATAATATCATAAATAATATAAAACAAATATTGATTACTATAGAACAATTTCTTATTTTATGATGCTTTTTAGTAATAAAATGAAATTATTATAACATTTTTTTAACTTATAATAATTATAATAAATTATCACAAAATTATTGAAGTTAAAAATTAATTTTTAATTAATTAATTTTATCATTAAAAATATATCACACTTTGTTACTTATATATTCAGTTGCTTTATATAATAATTTTTCGATTTTATTTCAAGGAAAATACATATAGACGATTCAATATTTATAAGATATTATCCATTAATAAATTTTTTAAATTAAATAATTTTTCAATGTTTCATTGGGCTTTAATATAATTATAGAAAAGAAAATTAATAGCGTATAGTATTTTACAATAATTCATTTTATTAATGTATTTTAAAAATATTAAAATTTAATTTTTTTACTTTTCCAGCGTAAGAAATTTTGAAAATATTACTTACTTGTTTATAGATGTTATTTCTTTGGTCGAGGGAGCCAACTCCGAATCCCAGAGCTGGTCCGTGGTTTGCCTGGTTTGCAACAGCTGTCCTGTTGTGGCGTTGTCGACGTCGCATCACCAAAGCGATTTTAGCGATCTCGCCATTGAAATTGCTAAAGAGACGAACCGCCGGTCTAGCAATCAATCAGAAAATAATTCTGAAGCAACAGAAAAGACACAGTCTGGCTCAATTACACAAACATAAGACTGTCGGCATACGACGGGCAAAGCGACTATGCACCGGCGATGGCCCGCACGTATCTGGCAGCATGTCCATGATTCCACAGATTCACTACAGAGTTACTAGAAGCGGCAGGATTTATGGAAAATATCCAAACAAGACCGCCATTCCAAATGGTAGCATTTAAAGAAGCCACTGATGTATTGCGCTAAGATTATTGAACTCTTGACTTACTATCTTTGTTCCTGTAAAAATTTTGTGATTGTCATTGTCGTACTGTATGTCGTCAACGTAATTTCATACTTCCTAGAAAAAGAATTAATCGTTTAAATATATCGTTTAATATATACTTATATCCCTTTTCTTAACTTAAATTCCTTTAAAAGACGTGTTGTCCTTTTATATATTGTCTGCACAAGTCTAAAAATAATATATATTATATAGTAATTTTTCCATGCCCTTTAAAAATCGAATAATTCTACCAGAATTTAATAATTTTGTACATATTCTGTAAGATTGAGAAGTAAAAGTAAAAATAGAAATAATAACAAAATAAATTTAATTCGACTATTCACGATTTTTATTATAATATTGGCATTAAATACAAGAATTATATGACGCAGATATACATTTTACATTTTAAGAAATCAAATTGCAATCTCCTTTCAATCAAATATATTTGAGATATATCTTCTTCGATCGTCAATGAATTCAATCGTCTCTTCGTAAAAGAATTTATTTTAGTGTCCTTGACAGAATTTGAAATGCAAAGAGGTATCGTGGTTGGTATTTTAGATTTCTAGTTGCATTCTCTCTCTCTCTCTCTCTCTCTCTCTCTCTCTCTCTCTCTCTCTCTCTCTCTCTCTCTTCCTTTCATCGACCAACTACGAATCAATAAGAACTGCGTTTAGGACGCCTAGTGCGTTATACAGAGTGTTTCAGTTTTTCCAAGTTTTCTCTCAATTACATTGGTTTTTCAATTAGTTTACAAATACGAAACTATCAAGATAATCATAATTTGAGATTTCTAGTTATTACAGATTACAAATTTTAACAAATAATTATTTTGTGCATTCCAGATATTTACATATTTCTTTCTTTACTTTCAGAAATTGTTGCATCTTTAACGTAATCTTAATTTATATATTAATAAAATTATGAAAAGCTTTAATATTTAAAAACGCGTATCTTTTTTATAACTTATATTATTATGTAACTTAAATCTAAATTTCTAAATGAAAAAGAAAGATGCTTTCCGTCCAATTGGAATGATGGAACGTCTAAAAACATCTTTCCCTAAGCTGTCGCGCTAGCGGTGTATCGCGGAAAAGCGCTCGTTGGCACAACCTAAGTAACAATGAAATGCTGCAGAACTTTCGTATCAGAGATGTGCCAATTTGAGCGGCACAATGCCCGCGGTTTCAGAATGAGCGAACGCATGGAACGTGTGCGTTGTCGAGTAGAATGGTACGTAACTATGCCAAATTTAATCATTCAGTAGCTGTGCTACGTCACTGACATCAGGGCTGTGCTCGTTGCGTGTTATTCTAGAGAATCTTTTAATAGGATATTTATAACAAGCCATTTGTTTTAAATTTCTTAAATTATACTTCTCTTTTCTATCCGTTTATAACAAATGCATCACATTATCTTTTTTAGTTACAGTTTTTTTAAATTTTAGAAGAAATTAAAATATATATTTTAAAATATATACTTATTAATATACATATATATGTATATAATTTGTCAAACTAAAATTTTTAATATGAAAAAGATGATATATCATTTTATTAAAAGGTTTTAATTATTATATTTATATCAATTCACTTCATGCAATATTAAAATATGCAACGTATTTCTGTATTTTGATATACTTATGAAAGAAAGATTTTTATTTTGTATTCGAGTTTAGTTACAGTAGTAAACGGATTGCGTATAAATAGTAAAGTATTTTTATTTCATAAAAAATAGTTTACTGACGAACAAATTAACAATTTAAATCAAAGCTAACAGCATGAGGAAATGAATAAGTTAAAATGATTTAGCAAAGAGTCACATTACCAGCGAAGTTCTAGCTTTAGATGCTTTAAATAACTATTATCGACCGAATAAAATTCTCATAAACTGCCTAAAAACCTAATTTAAATTTCTATTTGGTATAATTATCAGCGTACATAATCATTTCATTAAAACAATCGGTGATTTTCTGGCTTTAATTAAAAGGATACGAATAAATTACGTGGAGACTAATTCATCAATATAATGATAGTCGATAATAGATGTCAAATAATTCATCTTAAACAGAAAAATGTTGAAATTTTAGCATCTTATTTATTTATAAGAAAAGGTCTGAATTTTTAGATAAAAATTGAAAATGATTCTAAAATAATTTTATTAAATAATTGTTACAAATTGCTTTTGTTAGTTACTGTTGCAGTATAATTTTATAAATTATTTAAAAACATTTAAAAACAAACTACAGTAAAAGAAAGATGCAACCTAAATCACTATTTAGGTTGCTATATTATTGACACTGTAAGATTTTACTTTGCAGAAGATAAAATGATATTATAATTATCGATTGAACGCAGCAATAGATATTGATTGCATTACCGATAATTCATTAAACTAAATTGAATATATTGACAGATTCATATAATAAATCCTGCCTTCTGATGAAACTAGAAAAGTTATGCTTTTCGTCTGACGACAACGTAGACGAAAAATTATTTAAAAACTTTACATACTTGAATTTACATACTTTGTGTTGCGATATTTTTGTTTATAGGATATGAAGAAAAAAACTAAAAACACTTTACTAAAAACACTTTATTATATAATTTGATTCTCAGCTATTGATTGAAACTAATTAGAATTCGATTGGTTTAATTATTACTGAGATATGAAAATATAGATTGGCTTTGGGTTTCGAGTAATAAAGCTATGGGTGCCTTGCCACCGTTCTATACGATTTCGCTACGCGTGAACTTGACAACGAGCCGTGTCTCTTGATTATTTATATGATAAACTATTTATAGAAAAAAGGATTTAGTCAACTCTATAGGACAAACTGCTTATTGTGAATTGTATTGATTCCACTATAGTTAACTAACTATTGACTATACTTTTATTTATTTCTATATTATCTTATTTAGAATAAATAAGTATATATCTATGGAAAATAGACTTCAAAATTTTGTATTAACATAAGATTAATAATATAAGATAAAATAAAATAAATAAATTATTTAATGACAATCTATATAATTTACATATGTATAATATACGTTTTATATAATTTTTATATTTATATTGGCTTTCGATTATAGTTTTGATAGCAAAATTCTTTAAATAAAGAACTTGTTTTAAAAAAAATTTATTAATTTAAATAAATACATATATGTATACCTAGATTAATGTATAGACAATAAAGGTTTGCAGCAGATCAGTTAGACAAGATCCTGAACGTCTATTTTTATTTAATTAAATAATTATCTTTGTCTTTATTACTTTATTTAAGATATTTTGTATATTATAATTTAAATATTGATTGATATAATATTGGTTGGTATAAAAATCTGATTAATTTCATAAATCTTTAAAATGCATTTAGAGCGGAAATGTCACGAAAATGTCCGAGGATCGACAAGATGAGACATTTCAATCTCACTCGTCGAGGCCAGTTCAAAGGCCGGCATAGCCATAGTCAGTTCTTAAGAATTTAAGATCTTCTTAAGTCAGATTTCAGATCGTCTTAAGATTCTGCTCAAGCAATGAAATGGCTGTATAGCATTTTGAATTTGTGTTTAAGATGATCTTAAATATAACTGACTATGAACACCGGTTAAAAAATAATAATCAATCTAATGATTTTTACCACTGATTCTTTTCGCTCATCGCAATTTGACAAACTCGAAAGCGCTAGGCTCTCGCAATGCGAACAGGTTCGCCGTGACAATAATGTTCACGCAGGGCATTGCGACAGCAGGGTCGCAGCCTCGAATGCGCCACGAAAATGCCCGGATGGAAAGGGTGGATCGGGGGCGGCGCGCAAGCGTCGTCGTCGTCGTATCGACGCTTCGACGCCCGGGCCGAGGGAGAGAAACGGATTTCTCTTCACCAGTAATGATAGAAGTCCCGGTCGGGATCGAGTGAGAGTGCGAGTATGCGCGCGTGTGCATAGCGGTGTGCTTTCGCGAATGCATCTCGGGTATATTTTTCTTACAGCAGAGCAAAAAGAATATATATAAGACGACGTCATAATACGGAGAATAACGACGACGTAAGCGATAACAGACAGAGAGAACGACGGGTTATCAGCATCTTGTTTGTCGCTACTTATCTGGCTGGGTTCGCAGCGAAAAGTGGCGCGAGAGGGTGGTCGAGAGACTGCAAGAGGCATCGGCAAGAGCTGCTGGTGCACGCAATCAGGATGCGACCGAGGAGGTATGTGTAGTGTCAATTGAATGTGACCAATGATGGCAGTGAATAGCGGATGCATACAGCATACAGAATGCCCGAAATCCGTTGCGGTTCGACGTTGCCATGGACCGCAATGTCAGCTTTGCCTCGAGCAAATATATTGAGATTTTGAGAAATTCTGATTTTTGTGGACACTCCGTGTTATTTTAAGCTATTATTTTTATTCGAATTCTCCGTACGTGATGTGACACTTTCCAATTCATGATTCGGAAACTGCGAGTAGGTAAGGCAGGAAAATAGGAAATATTTAAATATAATTTCTAAATGTCTAATACCTTCTAACAAGCGAGTTTCTGTTCTTTCTCGTGCTGCAGTCATGAAGGGAAATCTTGCGCAATCATGTATACGGCCGGTTGAAATTATATTTATGAATATTTCACAAAGATAATCATTGTATCTTAAGATAAGTAAAGAATATATAAAATTTTTAGAACTTTTTATGTTTTTCTCTTCAGTTTTCTATTACTTTTCAATTCTTGTTTTTTTTTTTTTTTTTTTTTTCTTTTTTTTTTTTTTTTTCTTTCGTTCTATATAATCCTTAATTGCGTCTTGCCGTATGAATATTAAATCTCATTCTTCATTTGGCTCTAGTTAATTTATATCACATAATATTAAATTGAATATAATAAAACTTGTCTGTCACAATTTTATGTAACTGTACAAAGCGTAAATTATTATTTAAGATATATTTATGTTTATTCAAACAAATTTGAATATAATAATGGTTCGTACTTAAAACAAGTAAATTATTTATAACATATTTACGACAATTTAATTTAAATAAAAAATAAAATGCAAAAATATTCTTGTAATAGTATTATTAAAATCGTTTATTCGCGAAAGAATTTTATTTATTTCTTTCTGTACTTTTCATTCTTTTGATTTTTAAAACACAAAAAGTTACTAATAAATATACACATAAAAGACCACTGAAATTTCATGTCGCGAGCTAAGCACGCCGCTGTGTCGTTCTGAAAATCTGCGATGTGCATTGACTCGCGCGCGCGTCCGCTGCTCGTGGATCACCCCTTATCACGACATGCGCATGGTTGGACAAATATTCGGTTAACTAAACAAAAGGGAGTAGCTGCTCGGACATGGCTTCGGTTGTTCATCACTGTGCATTCTGATAGGAGAGTGTTCTCGCTCCGACGATAATTGAAGAGCCCCGCCGGGAAAAGCGTCGCTCTATGTTTTTCTTTTTTGTCAGCCGCAATGAGAACATGCCGTTGATTGCCGTCGGATATGAGAATAGATAAAAATAGCAGCGGTTCGAACTCGCGAGGTCGTGTTTGACTCAACCCTTTCATCCTTCGCGTAATCTCTCGTACAGCTAGATATTGGAAATTTAATTAAATTAAAAAGTTAAACTAAAGATTAAGTTAGAGATTTAATTGAATTGAATTAATTGTATTTTAACCTTTGAATATTAAGAAAGATTTAAAGTTTTAAAAAATTAATAATAACAATTAAAGGCTCTGTGTAAAAATAAATCAAGTGTATGAATGAAGAACTCTATGAGCCGAAGATAGATGATAATGCTAAATATATTGTAATAAATATTAACGTTTACAAAAATTTATCACTGCAATGCAAATGTTTCGATCTTCAATAGTCATCTTCAATACAAAAACAATCAATAAAGATAAACAAAAATAAATTAAATAAATTAAATAAATTAAATAAAACATTATTTCTGATACATGTCCAATTCAATTAATAAAAACTCAAGACCTTACAGTTGTCCAAGATATAAAATTCATATATAAGAAGAGTCACAATACTTCTTGAGTCGAGTTGAGTTGATAAAATTAATTGCATTAGATATGAATACCGAATGAGCCTGTCACATCCATATCAAAACTCACGATAACAACTTCTGAGATGTTTTATTTCCGTTTGGTCTTCATTACATCAAACATATTTTTGTATAACATCTGACCCAATGATTAAAAACAATTTTATTAACTTCACTCGATGTAAGATGAAGCTTTGCGATTGTTTTCTTTATGAATTCTTTATATCTTGGATAACTAACGCGTTTTGAATTTTTATTAATTAAATTTGACATGTATTAGAAATGACGTTTTATTTAATTTATTTATTTAGCTTTGACTCATATAGTTTTTTGTTCATATTTTCTTGATCAAAATTTTAAATTATTATTACTTAGTAATTGTAGATTATTTAGAAATTCTTTCAGACTTTTTAGATTAACTAGTTTTAAGATTGGAACTTTTATTGATTTTGAAAATAATAGAAAGTAATAATTTTTAATTTTATATTATTTATTATCTCATAATTATTGCTTTATTATTTATATTAAAAAAATTTTTTTAAATAGTTAAATGTATATAATAAATATAAATAATGATAATAGAAAAATAATTATAATTTGATGTATATTTTAACTGAAGTTAGTTATTTTAACTGAACTAAGTTTGAATATCAAAAGAAATTTTAAAGAAAAGTGAAAATATTAGAATCACTCCTAACTTAAATATTTAATCTTACGGCGATTTAATATGATAAAAATATCATTGATAATGTCAATGTGTAATGTTGTAAATATAAATATAAGCTACGATTATCATAACAGAATTTAAATTATTTTGATAAATGAAGATTATTTAATTGTTTGTAATCACGAAATTAATAGATTAAATCTAAATTTTTATACATATTTTATTAAAACAATAATATAATTGTAATTCTCTCATTCTTTAAAATTATAATAAATTTTTAATTTTAAATGAAATAAATTTTTAATAAGTTTATTTTGTTTTGGCAGCATAAGTAGATATATATTTATAGAATATATATTTATATATTTAGAATACATATTTATATATTTATAACTTAACAAATAGCACATATATTGGAAATTATTCTACAACATTCTAATGCATTTATCACATTGTTTCAGCCTTTATTTATATCATATATTTTATTTATAATATAATTGCAAAGTTAAAAGTTATTTATATTAAAAATTATTTGAAAGTTATATTGAAAGTTAAATAATCCTTACAATAGTTACTAATATTGATACAAGACTAATATTGATACTGCTATGTGTAAATGATTATACATCAAAATAACACAAATCATCATTTGACATTTCTGTTGCAATTTTCTGTCTTAAATAGGCAAATATTATATATGTAAATTTATTTTCATCATGCACGCAAGAACAGAGTAGGCAGATATATGTATAACAATTTTATCGTATATGTGTGTTCTGAAATGACCGAGTGCTCTTTCAATTATTTTGATGATTTAATCAATCTGTAATTAATTTTTCTCTAACAAAAAGAGAAGCTATCAATTATATCAAATTTTCTATTTTAATTATTATATTTAAAAATTTATTAAATTAAATTTAATAAATTTGTTAAATTAAATTTATTATATGAAATTTATATTATTTAATCTTAATATATATTTAAAAAGTTTACATAAATAAATTTCACATAAAAAATTAACTAAAATTTACTAAAAAAATTAACTAAAATAATTTTGCTGACTTTATTTATTTGCCTAAAGTTTTATTTTGAAAAGACTTTTATTTTTAATTACAACTAATTCAAACATTAATATCTTCTTATCGTATATAGCTTTTATTAAAATTTTATCGAAAAAAGATGCATTAAAAAGTGCATATTTATTGAGAATTCTGTTATATTGTTGAAATTTATGGAGTAAGTTGATAATAGTATTGTAACATGATTTAAAGTCTTAATAACATCTTAATAAGATTGGTTGACACGTTGATTGACGTGTTTTTGGCCAACATAGTTTCTGTTATTCAGCACTATTGAATAGGAAATATTTTTATTAGAGTAATAGACTGAATACAAAATTATTATTTTTTTATGTAAAATACTTTTATTTAAAAGAGATTAACTTTTTAATTTTTATTTTAACATTAAAATAAATTCTTTTTATCTTGGAAAGTCTATTTTAACAATTAAGAAGTAATAAAAAATAATATTTGTATTATAAAAATTAAATATTTATTATAGACTCCAATATTTATAATAAATACAAACTATATAACTAATATGATATAACTAATATGATATGAATTGTTTTATATTTTTTAGAAAACGAGAGCTATCTGTAATATGAAAAAAATAACTATTCCTTGTAAAAATATGATTATTTGCAAGTTATTGGTCTTAGATTTTTTTATTAATTTCTTTTTATATAGCTATTTTAACAAATATATTATTTTTATAATCTTTATTACTTATATACTATTTTTTCAACGACAAACTTGTTTTCTCCACATTTTTGATCGATATCATCTATAGTGTATAAGAATTATTGGCAATTTCGTATTTTCACAATTTCATCGATCAATTTGTTTTTTGGATATTAGATTTTTTTATATTTAACAGAAAGAAAATGAAATGGTAGCAAAATCATACGCTATCAAAGATATCAATATTAATGACAACGAAGCGAAGAATCGACGAACGTTATTGCTCAAATCATAATATATGGGGCTTCATTAAGCTACTTTTTATGTAACAAGGTCTCAGTCGTTGCGTGTACTTCTGACGTTTTGCTTATAATTAAGCAGCATTATAAACAATAATTGCGACATATATCGATCTTCGAGTTGATTACGAAGCCGCTTTTATGTGGGTAAACGCCTACATATCGGAGTTGCAGCTGGTTTTGAATTGTTACGGGTTACTCAAAGGCCAATTCGTTGAAAAGCGCGACGTAATGCCCGAGAAATGGCTGCTTGAAGATTAAACTTGACGTTAAATTTATCTTTATATATCATATTTTTGTTACACTATTTATTTACTTTATAAAAACCATTGATTAACTGAAAAATAATTAATATAATTATACTTACTATAAAGTATTTTTCAATTAACGCTCAAATTTTACGTACATCTGTAAATAATATAAACATAAAAAATTAAAAAAGAAAATTTTAATTATTCTATTTTTGTCAAAAAATTTTTTGTCAATTAAATATAAATTTCTAATTCGTTTAACAAATCTGACTCAATCCGAACAATTTAGTAATTGTACAATTACATGTGCGCAAAATGCAATAAATTGTATTATTGGAATATTGAAGATTATAATTGTAATACAAAAATAAACTGAATACGCCGTATGAATTCACGCAATAATGCAAGGATTTAAGTATTATACATAAAAATCTATTTCTAGAAATTTATATGTAACTAGGAAGAAGAAAAAAAACTGATATCTTATTTTTTTATATAAGAAATCTAATTTATAAGAATAATTGAATGCACAAAAAAGTTTAAAATATAAGGACTCCTCAATTTAAAATAAATTCAGATAATCAGGGCCATAGGAGTCAAGCACAGACGGTAGAGTGCGAATTAATTTTTAACAAATCTTTAATCAGAATTCAGACGTTTCGATCTTCCTTCGGGTCATCTTCAGTGAGTGCCGTACATATGATTACCAGAGTCGATGTTACATGGTTGCAAAACGTATATGATGGATATAATTTTAACATTGTAGTCGCCATGGAGGAGGAACGATAACTCGGAAGACCTTGTCACAACAGTTCCAAAGTTGATGTTGGAAACGCTATGTAAAAATGTTTATAAAAGAGAATTTGTCAGTAAAGTTAAAAATTAAATGTAATTTCACAGTAAAAAACCAGTCAAAAATGAGAAAAATAGAACTGCTAAAACCATCAACTCACTTAAGGCATGATTCTTTCTCGGTTTACTCCACGGTATTGTCTCTGATTAAATCTGTATCGTATTCTGATTAAAGATTTGTTAAAAATTAATTCGCACTCTACCATCTGTGCTTGACTCCTATGGCCCTGATTATCTGAATTTAATAATTGAATGCTGTACGCAATTTAATTAATTCATATATATATATATATATATATATATATATATATATATATAATCACATGAATCACATATGATGAAACATAAAAAATCTCCAAATAATTGTGTGAGCGCTATTCTCTCAGTTACAAATGCAATGTCAAGCGTTTTATTGTCACGTTTTATTTACGCTATTATATATTGCTTCTTCTTTGTGTCATCAATAGTGTCATATGACAATGTATCACCTTGTCATGTATAAAATGTAAAAATTCCACTTTAATTCGGGAAACACGACAGACGGCACGATGCCACACGATACACCCCTTCATTCAGGATCGACTCAGCTAAATTATGAATGGCGGTCGATACTTAGAGAGGGAAACCATTGTGCGGGTAGTCTGTGGGGTGTTCCCACTAGGGAAGAATTACGTGGCTTTCGCAGGAAAATAAAAAAAAGAAAAAAAAGTGTACTCTGCAATGCTGCATATTATCGGTACGAATAATCCAGAAACTTGTTCAATATCCTCGTTATGTTACAATCTAATGACTGATCTATTCTTCGAAATGCAATTTTCCTGTAACCTTTTCTCCTCTCCCGCGCTTTTTTGCTCCTAAAACCGAATTAAACTGACACACTGACCTCAAACTTGAAGATGAACTGTATATGTTGCAATTTTAAAAATATTCATTATTCTCCACAAACGTGGCTTAAGAATAAAATATTTAAATTTTACTTACTTAATAACTATTTGTTATAAAATTTTTTTGGCTTTATTTAAGATTAAATATTTATTAAAAATTATTATATAATGTCTATGTCAGAAAAATACATTATGAAACTTTGTAAAAAATGTCGATATCTACATTTGATAATTAATGTAAAATAATATAAAAAATAATAATATAATATAATATAAAATAATTTTATAGTTTTAGTATTTGTATTAAAATAAATTTTTAAATATTCATTTATTCTTATAAATATTCATTTATACATAATTTTTGTAATATAATTTTTAATATACATTTTAGAGTTTACACATTTATCAATTTTTCAATTAAATATAGTACAATTTCATCATTTTGTATATATTTAATAGATGTATTAAATGTGTATTAATTATGTATTAAATTATCCTATTAAAAAACTATTTTTACAGAATTATTTATATATTTATGTATAATAAATTTATAAGAAATGTACACAAGATTAATAATTGCATACGCATACAAATAATTTTTTTCAAATTTACAGTAATACATCGATTGTATATCAAGATCCTCGAAGACACAACTTCAGTATCGAGGATTCATTCGCCTAAGAACTGTGACCATTTCTTTTCAAGAGTGCAGAGCGACCGATAACGTTTACGGCGAGAAAGAGAAGCGTGAAGAAGCTGAAGGTGCAATCCTAGAAGGATCCAATATCTAGCAGTAGAAAGATCACGAAAAGGGTGAAGGGTAAAAGCATCTAAGGGCGGGTGGGGGGATGCAGCTCGAAAAGGTGGCGGCATGGAGGAGCACTCGTTGGAGGCTCTCATGCAGGCGAGCCTTATCCTCGTGGTCGCCATCGCCATCATCGTCTCGAATCTCCTCATCATCGCCACCTACCTCAACTTCCGCGGTAAGTCAGAATTATTTATATTTACGAATTTCTTTTTCGTATTTTAAAATTATATTATTGACATTATATTTATAATTTTAGTTATCATATCTAGAAAAACATTCAAACGTTGACTCTTCTTTTTTCTTACATATATTTACTTATTTTAAAAGCCGTGAACATATAACTTTATTATTAATAATAAATTTATTATTATTAATAAAACAAATTTTCAACTTAGCATGTTCATTAATAATATATACATTTTTTGTTTAATGCTATGTGTATACACACACACACACACACACACACACACACACACACACACACACACACACACACATATGTATGTGTATAATATTTTAAAAATATAATATTTTATTGATTCTTGAATAGAAAATAGGAATTTTTACAGAGAGATTACAAATTTTTTACATTTTAAATTAAGTATTTTAAATTAAGTATTTGAATTTTAGAATTTCTGAATTTTTAAAATTAAGAATCTTTTAATCCTTAAATTCCCTAAATTCTTGAATCTTTCTCGATTAGTTAATAATATTAATCTATGCTAATGAAAAGAAACATAAGCATAGTAAACTTGTAACAAAAGAATAAATATAATCACGTGTTATATTAAAAATATTTTATTCACAGGTCCCTCCGAGGTGATAAACTACTATTTGTTATCACTCGCCTCGGCAGATCTTCTGTGTGGTGTGTTGGTGGTCCCGCTTTCGGTGTATCCGGCTTTGGTACGAAGATGGGTCTACGGAGATATCGTGTGCCGACTTGTCGGTTACTTGGAAGTCACACTTTGGGCAGTATCAGTATATACCTTCATGTGGATTTCTGTAGATCGCTATCTGGCTATCAGGTACATTAGAATTATCATCTATCATACAAAAATAATAATACGTAATTATATTACATAGTTGTAATACTAATATAATAATGCATTAATATATATTTCATTACATTAGTTATATTACTTATTTTATATATTTTTGCTATTATATTAATAGCATTAAATATTTAAAAATGATTTTTTAATTGTAGCAGTTTTCTCTAAATCACATCTGAGATCACATATGAGATTTGACTTTTGTAATAAATTTCTTTTATAGGCAATTTTAATTTTATTGATAACGCCGATTCTTAAAAAAATTCTTTTGTATTATTCATCATTGCAATTATTTTTGCAGGAAACCATTAAGATACGAGACTGTACAGACGAAAACCCGTTGTCAATGCTGGATGGTCTTCACATGGATCAGCGTGGCGATGATGTGTTGTCCACCCTTGCTCGGTTTCAACAAACCAATTTTTGACCGCGAGGCCTTTATCTGTATGCTCGATTGGGGAAATATGGCCGCATATACCATCACGCTGTCCATTCTCGTGTTGGGACCGTCAGTCATCACCATCGTCTACACGTATTTCTACATATTCTCTATGATGAGGCGACTAAAATCCGGTGTTCTAATCCATGACAAGGAGTATGCTACTGCGCTATCAGAAAATCTGAGCAATCCAAGTCACATTATGTCCTTCGTTTTGGTGATGGCTTTTTGGATGTCATGGGCGCCATATGCCGGATTAAGAATATACGCGGTTGTTAACGGACCTCCTCAGGTAATAATTTTTTGAATTCTCTCTCTCTCTCTCTCTCTCTCTCTCTCTCTTTCTCTCTTTCTCTCTCTGAATATTATATCTATTAAATTAATATTAATAAAAATAATTTTATTTCATAGAAGGTGTTAATAGAAAATTAAAAATATGTATGACGTGCGTATAATATAAATACGAAATATATATGCATGGCGATTCCGAACAATTGCAACAAATTTAAAGAGATGTTAAATTTTATTAAATTGTTCAATTTTAGTTAAGTAAAAGTAATTGCCATGTCCGGCAATACTTCTTTAATATTCGATTTTTGGGATATATTGTATATGTATATAGCATATATTGTATATGTATATAACACATAATGTATATATATATATATATATCTGAATATATAGATAAAAGTAATTGTTTTTATTAATATTAATATTAATTTCTCCAAACAGAATTTAATATTATACGAAATAATAAAATAAAATTAATTGGAAGGCAAAAGTCATATAGTATTAAGCGTAATTAAAATGAACGATATCTAGAATTGTGTTTAATTTACCTTTTTATGATTAAATATCTACGAAATCAGCTAGATACTAGATACTTTTAATTTCAATACAAAGAATAATATGATCTATAAGTATTATTATTTTTCTAATAATACTAAATAATATTATAAAACTTGTCTTCTTAAAACACTAACGTTAGGATGATTGTAATGATACTTGCTTGACATTGACATGATGTAAAAATAAGTTTAAACTTTGTGAAAAGAGGCATTGAAAATGAGACGATTAAAAATGTAGGTCGACACGTTTGTGAAGCAAAGTAGGTTAATAGAAAAAGCTTGCTAGTACATAAGAAGTTCATATACAAGGATATACTTCATATGATACTTATACAGAAAAAAAGAAGATATAGAATATTACATCTACATATATGATGCACACAATTTTTGTATTTATATATATTTAAAATAAACTTTTTTCTTTCGTTGAAATTTTGAAGAATTAAAATGATTACATTATTATAAAGGATTTGCTTCCATTTGTACTTTTATTATGTAGAGAACTTTTATTAAGAACTATAATTATTATATAGTAATAGAATTGATCTTAAACATTTTTAATAAAATGCGAAAAATAATAATCAGGATTTTAACTTGAAATTGTAAGGAAAATTAATAAAAAAAGGTTAATAAAGAGTGAATCCTCATTATAAATTATGAAAAAAGGTACCAGGAAAGAACAGACTTATAAATATTTATTAATATTTGTAGTTTGATTTCTATCTTATTTAATTGTAGGTACCGTTTCTACATTTTGCTGTGGTATGGCTGGGAGTCACAAACAGCTTTTGGAAAGCAGTTGTACTCAGCACATTAAGTCCCCAGTTTCGATTGGCCGTGCGAGTGCTCTGTCTCACCATATGCTGTCGGCACAGGCGACTTCCGCCAGAACTCCTCGGCCTCGACGACGACGACTAATATCACATCGATTACGTTTACGAGCAGCAATGCTGATGTTGCGTTCTGTTCGATACGCGGTGTGTTCTTAAGAAGTCGCTTTCACCTCTATTCAAAAATCGTCCTCGCATCTTACAATTAGCACCACTCGCAAGATGGTTCTTTAAAACTTCGCGCTTAAATAAAAATAAATAAAAAATTACGATTCAAATATATCGGGTTCTTAATCTTAATTTAGTTAAAATAAATTATTTAGATAGAAGTAAAAAGTATATTAATTGATATTAATTAACAGAATAGATATGTGGAAGGTAAAAAAACATTTTAAAATACATATAGAAGCAATTTATAAGCATAAAAATTGAATTTTTTGAATTCTTAAGCGAATAAAAAAAGTATAAGTTTAAATTTTATTTTAATAACTGTAAAAATTCAATAAGTTTTCAAGAAAAATATTTTTATTGTTTGTATTTTAATTATATTTATATAGCTGTAAACATAAATTTAAGTAATATATATTTTTTGGGAAGAGAATAGTTTTCTAAAAATGTAAAATTTTATCCGCTTGCAAAAGCTGCTTTACAAAACGCTTGAGAAAAATCTAAGGTACAATAAACAAATTTCCCAAATTTTGGAGAAAAATAAAAAGAATTTAGAATATTTTATTAATAACTCTCTTACTCTTGCTCATTGCAATTACATAAATAATACTACCAAAATAGTTAAACGTTCTCTCTTAAAATTATTATATTAAATTAAATCTATAGTGCATATAAGCATACGTTTGAGATAATATAGACAGCTCAAATTTCATCTAGATTGAACTGTAAAAGTAATCAAAATTATAATCAATATTTAGCTTGCCCGATTTTCATAATAAAAACATAAATATTATTATATCATTTATACAAAATATAACGCGAGGTAGTAAGAAGATGCGAGTGGTGCAACGAATTTTACGAAATATTTTGCCGGCGGAATTCGGCGACTTCGCCGACGCGCGTCCATTTCTCTAAAATAATCTCGCTTCGCTCAAACACGCTAGAGTCCGTTAATTAGAGTCCCATTCATTGGGATAACTTTCTGCGCCGTACATAATGATAAAACTGAGAACAATGAGTCGTTCTGCAGTGTTTGAAAACTAATCGTCGCCTAGTTTACATCGTAAGATCACGCTCAATAAATGTTGTAGCAAATTATGCGGAAAACTCGAGTTATTATTAACTATCATGGAAGACTACAGACTACAGATCTAATCATAAAATTGATTCATTAAACGACGCCGGAACATATGCGGGGAGAAAAATTTAGTCAATTAACGGAGATGCCTCTATGAATGTGACGCGTTGTCGGCGACGAGTTTTTGCGTCGTCGAAGTGTCGTCGTGCCCGTAGAACACCCTCGATGAAAGATAATCTAGTATCGAGCGTGCGAATATTACGCTTTTTTAATGCGCTTCCTTGCCGTCGGCTTTCTGTGCTCTTTCTCCTTCTCATCGAGAAGCAAAACAATTTACAAAATCAAAAAGTTTACGTATTTTTTTCAATGTCGATTAATTCGTATTCCTTCTCATATTGTTAGTATCCTTTGATATGCTAATAAATATAGCTATAAATTATAATAAAATTATTAAAATGATATAATAATATGATATGACTATTTTTGATTTATCGATACATATTAACAGCAATATTAATAACACGCTCGTAACAAATGAAATAAATTAGCAATTGAAAGTTTGCCAATTTATTTGGATAAAAAGTTGGTACATCTTGTGTAAAATTTTAGAATACTTATTATGATGAATATGATTTGTACAAAATTTTTTTTTATTTATATTGAGACTCGCTTTTATATTATATAATTTAGCAAAAATCAATCGCTAAATTAATAATCGAATGATATCACTTTTCGACAAGAAAGGGAAAGATGTTTCTCTTCAGAATCTAATTAGGCTCTCGTCGTACTTTCTTGACGTACTATATTAACACCCTCCCCACATGAAAATCAAAATGTCGTCGTTTAATCTAATTCTTAATTTAGATCATGCTAGTTTCAAGGGCATTCTAACTCGGTCCCGCTATAAGCTTTATTACTAATCTTATACTAAATGATATATATGCGCGAAATCGGCTAATAACAACTTTTTTGCATGAGAATATAAACTATTGCGTCCAATTTTCGCACGTGAACTATGACAACTCGAGGTGCAACTTCGAATGTATTTGGACAGCTTATGTAATCCAACCAAAGTTGAAACTAGAATCGATACTCTAGAAGAAGGCAAATGAGGAGAAAATATATATATGTTGATGGTATAGAAATTTTCGTTTTGCAAAATAAATTTATGAAAGAAGAAAAACTTTTTGACTGCTTAAATTTAGGCGTATCAGCAAATGCGAATGCAATACACCACAAAAATGAAAAAAAAAAGACATTTTTATATATTTGTTTAAAATGATCGATATATATTTCTTTTTAAACAAAAATTAAACTATGGATGTAATAATTAGAAAATATAAACATTTAATATTTTTTATGTAATTTTTATTAAAAAATTTTTCTGTGTTTTGCAAGAGATAATAGATTCCAACACAAGAAAAATTAGCGAACGTGAACAGATTTCTGGCGCCTATTACGGATAGCATAGAATGCTAGAATTAGGCGTAGCTGAACTGTCACGTAACATCGCTAAAATGAAAAGCGAACGATGAAATTTGTCAATGTTTCTTCACTGTGCTCCTGAATAATGCTCGCGTGAATTTATGTCGGCGCGCCCTAACGTTTTTAATAAATAATGTTTTAATAAATAATAAATTCTCAAATGAGAATCTATATACAAATTGATGTCTAGGAAATCTCAACTTCTATTTTTTACTATAAACGTATTTTATTGAAGTATGGCTTTTCTCTAAAAAAAAATTAGTCCGATATAAGTGTTTAATTACCGTAATTCGTGATGTTTAGTGCATTGAAAGAACAATTTGTGTCAAAAATGTGTTTTTCCGTGAATGAAGTAAAGCTATTCGAAATGTCTGCTCGTTTTAAATGTAAACATATAAAAAAAATTAAAACAAAATCTAAAACAATTTAAAAATATATTAGAAAAAGTTACTTTGATCATATAGAATAATTTTTACATATAAAATAATTTTTTTTTGTATATGTAATTTGCATCTATAAATGCAATGTTGAATAAACTATAGAGAGATACTAAGATTAATTTTATTTTAGCAAAATATTATTTAAAAACTTTTCTCTTTAATTTAATTTTTAATTACAACTTTATTTAATGTTATTAAGGAATAGGATTATAGAAACTAATGAAATTTTAAATCTTTTGGATAATTTTTGAATAAATAAAGCGAAATATTGGATTATTAAAAAAGTTAATGTAGTAAGAAGATGAAATGAACTTTTATGATATGACGATGTCTTACAACTATTGATACAACGGAATCAAACAATACTATCAACTATTTTCTAGTTCAGGTGTTAGCTAAATAAATCAGCTGAAGTTCTGGCTAAGAATTAATGCAGGTTCAACTGTTAAGGAAAATTTCGGGGAAAATTCACGAAGATCTCAAGTGATAAAAAAAGTATAAAATCTAAAATATAACAAATTATCGTGTGTTTTCGTATATTATCATAATTGTCATATAGATTATTGCCAGTACAATGAGTAACGGTGATGTAATTATATAATAAAACATTTCAGCTCAACCATGAAGACTTAAAACTAACCGCATTACTTATTGTACTGATAATAAAATCAAATAAAGATAATAAAAGCAAACATACATAATTTATGTTATTAACATATACGTTCCCAAAAAATATCTCCCCGAGAAGATTTTATGTTTTTGAACTGCAATAATTTTTAGGCTATAACGCGTTTACAGATTTTATTGCAAATATCTCTTTGTACTTATAAAATTGCTCGTGATCCGGTTTTTTCGTCCAGATCCGAATATCTAAGCTTTACTCCTGTACTCTATTATCGCTGCTGTGCAGTGGTTCGAGATAATTTTGTAGCGAAAAATTTTTCTTTTGACAGATGGAGTACTTAGCTTTTTACTTTTTTATTCAAATTTACGATTAAAATCACCACGAATTTTTATTACTATGAGATTTCAAATCTTTTAAGTCTAAACTATAGATCTTTATAATAATTATTACTAACATTGAATTATATTGTTATCAATTAATTATTAATTAATATTAAATTTATCTTTTAATGTTTTAAATAAAAATTTCAATAATATATATATATATATAAATTTTTATAAAAAATATAAAAATACAAAGGATTTACAATTAATAGATTATATTAAGTGATAGATTATATTAACTTATGATCCACTTCAATTCAATATTATCAAATATTCAATATTGTCAAAAGACATTAATCTTCTATTAAAAGGCCTACATAAGATTTTTTAAATAATGTATTAAGTAAGACAATTTTTAAGTAAAATAATTTATAAATTATACATATATTTATTTATAATAAAACAAATAATATTTTTATTATTTTAAGATGATTATATAATTATACTTTTCTTTGAAAATAATCATTCCATATTGTGATTTTAGGATTAAATGTTTAATTAAATGTTTAATTAAATTAATAATTAATATTTATTATAATCTTGTTATACTGCTTACTATATAATTATTTTATAATTTTGTTAAGTTATATAATAAAAACAAATCTCGCACCACTTTGCACACGCGGATTCGCCAAATCGAGCAGTATTAAATTTCTCAGCAATTACGACATTCTAAACATGTGAAAGTCGCTCAAAAGAAAAGTAAAGAATGATTGCGCGTGAGAAAGTAAAATTGTAGGATCAAAAAAAAAACCGATTCAAGTGGATATTCAAGTGGATTTGAAGTGGCTAATAGGAGTAGATTTGTCAGTAACGAAAAGAAAAATGAATAGATAACGAGAAAGATGTAAAGATAAATGCTAAAAAAGATGATGAGCGAACAGAATTGGTCCCTGGCAGTTTCCCGGGCGGCCTCCATTATTAACGATTAATTACATTTTTGTACCTAGCTGCTAGTTTTGTACTAGTTTTGTAATATACGTCACCATGAGCGTGCTGTTATTAAATATTTTAACTGATTGTTCGCAGATGAATCGTTTTGATGGATCGATTGCATGAATACGATCGCGATTGCCTTGATATCATGATTGACGATTTTCGTGCAGACTCGATTTATATGCTCTGTGTGGTAACTGTAAAAGTCGCATCACAGAAATGCTTACGTTTCTTAATCCTCTAAAAATCGTAATGTATATGTGACAAATATAAAAAAAAATAAATTAAACGTACATTAAATCTCTTGTTATCATTAAATAAAAGCATATGCAATTTTAATTGCAACTACTAGTTTGAAATTAAATGTAATATTTCCATTTCATATAAGAACAAACAAAAAATATAATATAAAATATAATATATAATATAAAAAAATAAGATACAACTTTCTTGCGATTATATAATCTATACAACAATTTTTTTTATATTTGATAGTGCAATTTTTAGAGGATTAAAAATATTTATAATGCAATTTTATTATCTATTTCTTAACACAAACATACTGTTTTATTGGCCTTTTTATCGATGTTTGTTATAAATGATTCTAGAGAATTAAATATTTTATAAATTTTAATTAACGTAACAGCATCAGCGATTGAGATTACCACATTTAGTATATGAGGTAGAAAGTGACGTCTTGAGAAAATATTTACAGATCAGGAATGCTTCGCGGTTTTAATCAGCGCAAAATCAACACGTAATGTAACAAAAGTTGCATTTTGCCGATTGTATGAGACGGTTTACAGACACACGCACACACATAATGTTAAATTTTTATTATTTAACTGTTATATTTGTACAAATTATATATAATTATTATATAATTATATATAATTATTCATAATTATATGCGAATAGCTGCATAAATAAATCAATACAAAATAGCTCGAAGTTATCGCCAACTATAAACACTGCAGGACAATCTAACAATAAGAATAGTAATAATAATTTGTCATGAGCTATTAAAAATTATATAATTTTGAATAATTAGATTTATAACGAATAACATTTTATTTTACATTTAATTTTAAGAAAAAAATGCATTTTATAAGTAATGTTATTTTCTTTTCACGCATGTTCAAAAATTATAAAAATATTTAATATAGATAATTAAAACAACTGTAAAACATTGCACATTTTGATTTAATTTTTGATATATAAAAATAAATAATTTCATACGCGTTATATGTAGCACAATGTATCCATAAATCTATGTTTTATAATATCATCCTTTATGTTCAAAATAAAAAAGTTTTGAATTTTAAAAATAAAAATTTTTATTATCATGTGTTTGATTTAAAGAATACAATGTGGTTTGTAAATCGTTTTATTTGCTCGATGAAATGTTAACTCGTGTGTAGGCAATCAAAATAGATTTAATAAGTGACACTTTTTAGGGCGGACGCACTGTTAGAATAAAATTAATGTTAATCAGTTTTAATAAACATGCAGAATGTTATCTCGATATGTCTATTAAAATTAATATTAATGGAACGATAATATGATAGTGTAATATGATAGTGTAACTTGCATCCGTCTTAAAAATATTAATTTGTAATAGAAATAAAGAGAAATTGCATGCGAATCGCCGTGAAAGCAATCCCGATCAGAATGTGATGAGTGTACTAAATATGTCATGAGGATAACGTGATATGATTTTGATGATAATGGTACAATATCAACAATTACTGTCCTAGAAATTAGTCTAGTAAAAAATATTCAAATAATAAAAAAGAAGGTGTAGATACCGCATATTTCACTCGAATGGAATTCGACATAAAACATGTATTATTTTTCTAATGATTCCATTTTAGACCTTCTTCCCTTTAATTTATTTATATACTTATATTATAGAAAATTAATTAAATAATACACACATTATTTAAATATATACAAATACTAAATTTGAATAATATTCTTAGGATTATTCTTAAGAACGTAAAATTATATTTCATAAGGTTTTTAAGAAAGTTTTATATATAATTATTATTTATATTTTTTTTCATAATTGTTACGACATATTTATACTTAAGAAGGAATTTAATAATACCTAAAATTATTTTTTTATATCATCGTGTTCATATTTTTCTTGTATTAATTTTTCTTAAATCACAAGTTTATTTACTTAATTAAAATAAGATAAGTTGTTTAGTAATGCGATTTATATTATCCATTACATGCATTTTTTTATTATGTAAATTTAACTTCATCTTTACACAACACAAATACAACTTACTCTCGTAAGTATGTCTGGCCTGATACTAACTGGTACTACTTGTTGATTACGGAGGCATTAGTAGAAGGGGTATTAGTCAATACTAAATGTTAGTCTGCATACTTTGATGATATATTTATTTATTAAAATAATCTAAAAAATTTTACAGTAAAATCTATATAAAACTGGATTTTGCATTAACTCTTATTTAATATTTTACATAATTATTATTAATTTTATAAGAATTTCTTTATAAATAATTACTAATTGAAAAGTATGACATATGTATTAAATATATTTTCTAAAAATTTTAATTTTAATTTTTTTATGTTTATAACAAAAATAAATATTAAAACAACTTTTTAACAATATCATAAGATTTTTTTAGACAAAGTTTTTAAGAATAATTTCTTTTGTTTCAAATTTTATTTATATTTGAAGTATATATTAAATTGAAAAACTTACGATCTACTTAAACATAAATGAATATTATGGATTTGATTACTTAAAAACAAAAAGTTATAAGGCATTATATTTTTTATTTGTTCCTTTAATTTTCATGCTCAATATAAGTTCTTAGATATTATATAAACATATTTATATATTTATATAATAAAAAAATAATTAAGAACAAAAGAAAAGGAAATTATTCTTAGTAATTTTTAAATTAAATTTAAAGTTTTTACTGACCTTTTAAACAATTCTATCTATTTATTATATATATATATATATATATAGACATTAACTATACAATATGAGAATACATTTATTTTATTTGATCTAATTATATACTTAGTATATAACTTAATTATAAATGTATTAAGAATCTTGAATATTTTAAATTTATATCTTTTACTTTATATCTAAATGTGCATACATATTTAATATCATATTCGATATCATATTAACTAATATCCTTAACATGTTGCGTGAGCATTGATTCCAATAATAATCACAGTATTTTAAGAGTAATGGTTTTGTATCATAGTTTAATCAATAATCGTCTATATTATTCCACATCAGTTGCTTCTTAATAGCTGATAATGTCAGATCGTCGTTCGAATCGATTGTATGTTTCACTTTAAATCTTTCATTTAAACTTTACTGTTATTTAGCAATAAATGAAATGAAATCTTGACTATTTTTAAAGATATCTCATCTAACTTTAAAATACTTTTAGAATGAGTGATGAAAGAGAGAGAGAGAGAGAACAGAAGAAGGAGAATAAGTACCGGCTAAAAGACGGAGAAACGCAGTTAATGTCGCATTACGCCACAGACTGTACAAGGGCGTGCGTCGTTTCATAGTGTCTTCTTGCAAAAGGATTTTAGAAGATTTGCGACATGACGGAAACCACCGATGAAGCCAGAGTAAGAAAAATCGCGAACGACGAAACTATTAATAATAACGTAGATACGTCTATTCATGAGAATGTTTTGTCTTTGACAAGTGTTATCGATTTATTCGAACAATTCGCCTGGTTCCTGCTGGTACCAAGACCAACGATCATTGATCACATTACGCTTTTCAATGATGTCTCTTTGTATATAAATAGTGTGAAATATCACGCAAGGCATATCTACACATTGCAAGATTATAATCTAAAGCAAAATTGAACATGTGCCTTTTTGCAAAGGAGGAGCCTGTCAAGAAGATTTATTTTCTAACTTTGCAAAAAGTTCATTATTCAATCTTATCTATTAAATCACCTTGCACGTGTTGAAACAAATTAATAAAATGCAACCTATCTGCATGTTGCACGCAAGCGACAAATTCACATGGTGTATTGTACATACGAGAAGTCAATTGCATGTTTTAGTCAAAAATGAAAAATTTATATGATGTTCTATTTGTATCAAGCATAATATTCAGATATGTCATATTCGTTATCAGATTTATGTGAAACAATTAAATTTGTAAAAGCGTGCAGCATGCTTGTGCGATTTAATTATTGATAATCCGTATTTATTGCCATTATTAATTTGTCAAACATTTTTGGAAGATATCTATAAAATTATAATATATATTTGAATAATTAAAATACAAACATATGTAAATACGTATAGTATCTTTTAGAACTTATAATTGGACGCTATATTCCAATTTTTTCAAAATTATACTGAATAAATGAATTAAAAACAAATAGATTATAAGTATGATACGCCTGAAACTTTTGAAATGATTATTGCTTTATAAAATTCTGATGATTATATGATATAATGACAAATCTAATGTAAACTTCAGACTAATAACTATTTTTGGTTTCGCGTGTTTTGATATCACTTTCGAAATCATTCCTGGATTAGAATTCCAGATTTCATTAGAATACTCATTGCCTTGCTATATTATGTATTATCTATTATTCCATTATTATTGCAAAATGCTTTATTCTTACAATTTTTATACAAATAATATAACAATGTTGTTTGTATACATCTTACATATGTAATTACATATCTTACATATGTGTGTAAATGCGGTTAATGTTCTCTGATTTCCAAGAAAATACCTATAGCAATATTGACTACTAGCGAACGAATCGCATGGAAATTCCCACACGACACGAACAGTGCGTCGAAGGGTGGTGCCTGACACGAAACCGTGGCATTGTGAACCATCCCCTCGCACCACCTCATACACTCGTAGAAATCTTCCAAGCTTGAGGGTAGCTTGCGGTGCAACCCGCATTTCTCTGCTCAGTGAGCTTTTACGTGTAACGTAGCTACGTGTAATTTTCTATCTGTTCTATCATGTTCGTACAAGGTCCACAGATCATTAAACAAAGATCGGACAATTCTGAGAACGGCAGTGACGAAGAAGGTCCTGAAGATGTTCTCCAGGTCAAGAAAAAAAATTGCCTTCGCAAAAAAATTGGTTTTATATTCCTGTATATTTGGTGATGCATATGATATTAAAAATAATAGAAGCAAAATTAGAAAAATTAGAAAAATAATAGGAACAAAATTAGAAAAATTATTGAATTATTAGTAATATACTAATAATTATATACAATATATAAAATTATATTCTACATATAATAATGTACTATTCTGTATACTATTAGTTAAAATTATAAATATTAAATTTGTAAATATATTGTAATTGTATTTACATATAGTAAGTAAAAATTTATATTCAATCATTTAATAACAAAATTTGACTTTAACAAGACATTATTAATAATTATTATACTGCTTATAATTATTATTCTTCTCATTAATTTATCTTAATCTAAAGAAATATTGTTTGATTTTGCTTATAGAAACGACGGGAAGAATGCGAGAGAAAAGCCAGACGAGGAGAAATGGATCCTCGTTTGGAGTTTGCCTTTCAGCTTTTAATGGATGCGACGCAATTATCACGTCACGAAGTTATGGATCATGTTTTCGAGAACGATATGTTAGATGAGATTAATCAGCTATTTGTGCCACACATGAGATCTACTCTTGTTTGGTATTATCAAGAAGTTGAAGAGCCAGAACCTCTGACTGAGACGGTACAAAATTGATGTTTGCTAGAAAACAGACAGAAATAACAACAAAAATTTCATTAAAGGTGCAGCCGAAAACTGCAACTTCTAGATCTGTCCCAAATGCATCAACATCAAAAGTGAAGGAACAAAAAGAATTAAAAGAGCCACCAAAGAAAAAGCTTTTTCTAACTGATGGTTGGCAAGTACCTTGCACAGGCATCTGTATTTACATGTTTAGGTAATTTTTAAAGTTGTAATCAATATCAAAATGTATTAAAATATGATGTTTGTTATTTATAATATCTGTGCAATATTTTAAAAATTATTGATCATTATTTATTGTATTACATAAAAGTTTAATTTTTTTAATATGTATTGCTATAGAATCAGTGTTTCTAAACAATTACCAGAAGAAGGATTCCAAAAGGATCTCTACACAGGTGTAATAGATACTATGAAAGTAAGTGTAATAACTTCCATTCAACGAATTGTGGAGCAAGTATTTATGGATGCATTAGCACATCCTGGAGTAGAAGGTGAAGATGATTGTTCGATGATTAAGAGTCTTCTATTACCAGGTTTAAGATCGTTTTGCAGTGCTCTTAAAGGTACTTTTGCAAATTTATATCAAATTATAAATATATTATTTTTGTATCTATACTTAAATAATATTTACAAATATTTGTAGAAACTCATAAAAATAAGTGATTATGTGAAGTGATAAGTGAATAATAAAATTTAATAAAGATAATAATATTTCTTTTTAAAGTTTTTATTGTAACTGCTTATTTAAATTTACTTGTTAATATTTGTACAGTTTGCGAAAAGATAGCGCTTGATGGTGGAATATTTAGTGATGGCGAACCTATGATGATGGAAGTGCACAACTTTGAAGAAGCAAAAGCTTTTATAGCGAAAGAAAATGCTGTGGAACAAATTGAAGAAAGAGTGAAACTTTGGATAAAAAAGCTTAAAGATTTTATGGTGGAAAGTAAGCAAGTTAAAAGAGAAAATGATATTTCTGGACCGCAGCAAGAACTCGAGTATTGGAAACGACGGGGTGCACAATTTAGTCAACTAGTCAACCGTTTACAGGTTTAAATTATGCTACTTCTCTATTTATTTTTAAATTGCGTGTTTTAATTTAATTAATTTTAATGATAAATATATAAAACTCAATATTTTAATACAATATATATTTTAATACAATATGTATTCATTATGTTAATTCTGCATATAAATTATGTTATTGAAATATGATAAATGATGTTTGTAATCATATAATAAATTTTGTAAATATAAAGCTTTTTTTTAAACAAACAAATTGTAGGATCATGAAGTTACTATGTCACTTTTATGTTTGCAAGTTGCACGTTCAAAGATAATTAAAGATTGGGTCGATGCAGAAAATGAAGTGACTTACTGCTATAATGAAGCAAAAGACAACGCGAAGTTTATCCAAGCACTAGAGAAATGCTGTCACTGTCTTTATCTCGATGATCCTGTAAGTTAATCTTTCTTAAAATAAAAATATGATACATAATAATCTTTAATAATAAAATCCATAATAAGATAGAATTGCTTAAATTTATAATATTAAACACAATTATACATTTTTATTTTTGTAGGTAAAAATGCGGGATTCTCTCGTATCACTGTTACAAACTGTTCGATTAATATATAGTGTTTCAAGATATTATAATACTTCAGAAAGGACGAGTTCTCTAATGATTAAAATTACAAATCAAATGATCATTGCCTGTCGAGATTACGTCACGAAAAGAGGTCGAGAAACAGTTTGGAGCCAAGATCGAATAGCAGCTCGGTCGAGATTAAAACATTGTTTACGTCTAAACAAGTATTACTTTTATTTTACACTAATATGTGTAATTTTACAAAAGAAATTATTTTAATAAATTTTATTACAATCTTTTATTTTAATTTTAAAAATCAAATTGATCGTTTTTAAGAGCCCTCAAAATTAAAAAAAAATTTAATTAAGATTAGTTTTAATAATTTATTGTTCAAGAGAAATAAATAATAAATAATTAAAATTTTTGTTTAAGAGCTTATAGAGAAACGTATAGACTAGTTCGATGTTCACCAGCAGTTACGGAACAAGAATTTTCCTTCTCAGAAACTCATGTCTTTGGTCGATTTGATGCTTTCTGTGCTAGAATTCGCAAAATCCTCATTATGTTTGATCTTATACAAGATTATCAAATTCTCTTTGAAAGGCGAATGGAAGGATTGCTTCTTGGAGAAGGTATAGTATATAGCTTTAATGTATAATTATTATTATACAGAATGAATTAGATATATATATTTATTGAATATTTTAACAATCTTGAAATTTATACAATAATGATGATATTAATTTAATAAAATTTATTTAATAAAATTAAATAAACATTTATCTCAATAATCATTTTTTTTTAAATAAAAATCATAAATTATTAAAGATAGTTTTATATTATTAATAATTTTGACAGCAGAAATACTGATAATATTAATGCAAGAATACTAATTAAAAGAAAAATATTTTGATTATACATTAAATTAATATATAATATAAATTTTGTAGCATTAGACGAAGCTGTGAAAACCTTTGAAGAAGCTAAAAAGATTGCAACTAGCAAATCTTATGATTATCTCGATCCAAGAAATACTGATTTTGATATTGATTATGAAGATTTTATGGCAAAAACAAATTCATTGAAAGAGAACATTGGCGAGATTATTGAAAAAAATTACGCTGACGTATGGGAAACGCCACAGGGTATACGGTTTCTAACGCGATTCGAAAAGGTGATAAATAATATTTAATTTTTAATTATTCATAAGAAGTATTGTCTACAGTATTTTAAAATGGTTTATTTTTTTTTAATATAAAATAATTTATCAATATTTTTAATAACATAAATATAAGGTCAGCGAAAAAATACCGCTTACAAAATTAGAAGAAAAATATAATAGTGTCATAAGATATTGTGATAGAGAGGTCGAACGGATTTTAAAGCTATTTAAACGACAAAGAGATGACCCTCCATTGCCAAGACACATGCCACCTATAGCTGGACGATTGACTTGGGCAAATTCTTTGAAGTAAGCAAAATAAAAATAATTATTTGTGTATATAATTACCTAAAATTTAAAAATATTAAAAATAATATAAATTGGAAATTTAGTAGTCTTACAAATAGTAATTCTGAAGCGCAGCTTTGAAATTTTATTAGAGTACATCTAGATGAATTGACAGCGTCTGTATCAAATCATCCTGTTTTAAAAACATTACCATTGACTGCGGATTTGGTGAAAAGATATAATCATGCAATTTCTATTTTAAAACAATATCAGACTGATATTGCTGAGATTTGGACGCATCAAAATTCCTGGGTCATCGAAGATTGTTTAAAACGGTCAGATTTTAAGCTCAATAATCAACTAAAAATTAATTTTGCTTTTTTAAAATATATAACTTTTTAAGTATATGTACATCACAAATATTTATATTAATTAGTAATAGTCATAAAGAAGATAATTTTATATAACAGGCCGCTGCTTATAGTCGACGAGAAATTGGCAAAAGTCAAAGTCAATTTGGAAAACCGCGTTGTTCTGTTATTCCGTGAAGCCGATTGTTTAGCAAAAATAAATTTGGAAATCCCAATTGTTGCGCTAACAATATTAGCGAAAAAAGATTATTTTACTCTGGTTACGGACTCTCTTCAGCTTATGATCGAGGAATTTGTTTGTACCGCTAAACGCGTAAAATTGGAAGTTCGCCCTTTATTGTTACCGCATTTAGTCTGCGTTGCATCTTTATTGGAATCCGGACTAACGACTTTGACTTGGACAAAGCCAGATTGGAAAGAATTTTGTCAGAATACGAAAGAACAGATTAAAACTTTTGATATTCTTATTACAAGAGTTCATGATGTGTATGATAATAGGTATGTTGAAAATAAAGTAAATAATTTCTCATTTTCTCAAAATAAATTTTTGAACAATAAAACGACATCATATGTTTGTAAAAAAGTAAGTTTATTCAGTAAATAGCTAATTAATGAAAATTAATTGTTAAATAATTATATTTTTGTTAAAATATGAAAAATGGTGAAAATTTAAGAAACTATGCAAATTAATTCAATAATATGATTAGAATTTTAGAGGTATTGGCGAGCATGCGAAAAGTAACTTTGCATGCTTTACCCGAATCCGATCAACCATGGACAATAGAGGAATTTGTAGGGAAGAATGAAGAAATCTGTAGGATGGCAGCGGTAGATTTACATCGTAAAAGCACAATGATCGAGGAAGCGGTAGAAGAAGTATTGCAACTTGTTAAAAAGGCTACAAATGACTTTAAGAGCACCGCCAATTCCAATCAATTTGACTTTCTTATTACTGAAGGTAATATATTAATGTTAATTTTTGTAATTCTGCTATTAAAATATAAACTTTTATGACAAAATGGAATTATTTATCTTCTTTTGATACATGTTTATATTTATATGATAATATACAATTTAGCTGTGATAATTACTATAAAAAAAATAGCAAAATGATCAAGAGCTTTCTTATAGAAAACTTTTAAATTGCAATAAAAATACAAAAATAATTTCTATTTTATTTAAAATGAAGGAGCGGAAGGAGAAGAAGCAACGGAACAAACAACAGTTCAGCAAGATTGGTCAGTAGTATGGAATTGTTTCGATGATCCTCATCAATTATTGACGACACCTGGTACTTTATCTAAAAGCATGCAAGATATGGTTCGAAACGCAGTATCCGAAATGAGACGATATTATTCTCGAAAAGTTATAGATGTATTAATAAAAGTTACCAAAGTATCTTTAGATGCGATCAGAAAACGATTCATTCGAGAACTTGATTCAGGTATTTCTTTAAAAAAGAACTTATATTTAAACTAAAAGAATTTATACTAAAATTTTCTAATAAACTTTTAATAAATTTTCTAATAAAATTTTATAATAAACTTTTGAATTAATAAATTAAGCAAATAGCTATTCTAGCTATTCAAATTTATTAACATTTATACAGAAAAATTTTACGAATTAAATTAAAATTTTGTTTAAATATATTTCTATAATTTATAATTAAAATAAGATATCCAAATATTTTAATATATATGCTTATAATCTTTTTTAAATCATTGCATTTAAAAAATTCAAAAAAATATTTGTTTCAGATTTTTAAAAATTTTAATATTTTAAATATTTTTAAATATATTTAAACAGAAATAATATTTATATATTAATAAGTTTCTTTGAAAATTATATCTAACATTAATTACATTTATAGAAGCAACTCCGAATCCGGTGTTTTTATTACATGCAACACTGATGATCCCGGCAGTGACAGTCAAACCAAGTCTGGATGATGTACAGGAAGCATTGACATCAGTTGGAAAAATTATCACGGGTGTGACAAAAGGAGTAGCGCAATGGAATTCCAGAGGTAGCAAGGTAAAAAGATTATAATTCTTAAACTTAATACATTCAATATATTTATTTAGTTTTATTATTAGAATCTGTGGAAAAATCTATCCTACTCATCCAAACGAAATCTGGCCAGTGTCGTATTACAAGCGCAAAGTAATGTCAAGCAAAAGCAGGAAGAACCTGAAGATTCAAAAACCAGAAGACGAAGACTTTATAAAATTCTTTCCGAGGAGAGACCCGTGTTTCCAGTTCAAGAGAGAAATTTCTATACGATGGTTATGGACAATAAGGAAATTATCAAACTTCTCGGCATGTTGAGCACTTGTACAATGGAATTGCGACAAGTAAGCAAAAAGTGTGAGATTTGATGGACATTTATTGATGGAATTGATTAAATTCCACATTAAATTTACAGGATTTGACAGAATTTCTCGATCGTTGGAAACCATATAAGTTTCTATGGAAAAATGAGCGGAGTATGCGAGAATTGCTGCAAATCTCTTTGTCAGAATTCGAAACTACTCTTCGCAAACACAGCGAGCTCGAAGATCGATTGGCTACCGAACCAGATATGATCATATTCGGTACATCAATTGCTGTATCAACGGAGAAACTAAAATATGGAGTCTATACAGAAATCAAAGGTAACATTAGTATAATACTATTTAAATATTACAACTGTGCATTTTTTTAAATTATTTTGTATTATCTGTATGAGTAATATGTATAAAAAAGTTTGTAAAATTATCTATTAATTTTATGAATTTGAAAAAATATTAAGTATAAATTGAATCAAGAAAGGCGTTACAAATATTTCATTAAAAATTTTAATTATTAATAGAGTTGCTTATTTTTTGCTTCATATAAATATATTAATAATTTCTAGGTTGTACACATAAAATTGGTCAAGCAATGAAGAAGAAATATCGTCGCGAAATGGAATACGTTTATGCATTAATAAATGAAATGGATCGTAAATTAGACCATCAAATACGCGATCTTGATGATGTGCGTCTCATTATGGACACTTTGAAGAAGATTCGTGAACAGGAGGTCGATATGGAACTCAAGATTGATCCGATCGAAGAAGCTTTCAACATAGTTACAAGATACGAGGTACCTGTGGATCAAGAATGTTTAGAGCAAGTTGATAATTTAAGAGACACCTGGCAGAAACTGTTGGCACGAGCGCAAGAAAGTCATGTTTTGTTACTGAATTTGCAACCGCAATTCGAAAACGACCTAAAGAACAATCTTGAGAAATTCCGTATCGATAACGAAATGTATTGCGAAGAATATAGATTATCTGGACCAATGCAACCGGGTTTGAGTCCCCGTGATGCTTCGGATAGGCAAATATTGTTCCAGAACAGATTTGATGGTATGTGGCGAAAGCTGCAAACGTATCAAAGCGGTGAAGAGCTTTTCGGTTTGCCTATCACAGATTATCCAGAGCTTTCGCAAATCAGAAAGGAGTTGAATTTATTACAAAAGTTATATAAACTTTATAATGATGTCATCGATAGAGTCAGCAGCTATTACGATATTCCATGGGGCGAGGTAAGAAATTGCGCCTATTGCGCGCGCGCGCGCGCGCGTGTGTGTGTGTGTGTGTGTGTGTGTGTGTATAGCATATTTATATAATATATTAATAACACTTTGAAACTTTTTCTAAGTTAAAGAATATATATTATTTTTAAATTGTAAATTTATTAATAAGAAAAGTTCTAAATATTTTTTTGTAAATCATTAATGCGTATAAAGTATTACAATTTAGGTTAATATTGAGGAAATAAATAACGAGCTAATGGAGTTTCAAAATCGTTGCCGCAAATTGCCAAAGGGATTAAAGGAATGGCCGGCGTTTTTCGCACTTAAGAAGACAATCGATGATTTCAACGATATGTGTCCTCTTCTCGAATTGATGGCAAACAAAGCAATGAAACCGCGTCATTGGCAAAGAATTGTAGAAGTTACGGGATATTCGTTTGATCTTGAGAGTGAAGGTTTCTGTCTTAAGAACATTCTTGAAGCACCTCTATTGAAGAATAAAGAGGACATCGAAGATATTTGCATATCAGCTATGAAGGAAAAGGATATTGAGGCCAAATTAAGGACAGTAGTAAACGAGTGGTCATCTCACGAATTGACTTTCATGACGTTTAACAATAGGGGAGAATTGTTGCTTAGGGGAGATACAACAGCGGAAACTATAGGTCAACTGGAAGATAGTTTGATGGTTCTTGGCTCACTCATGTCAAATCGTTACAATGCGCCCTTTAGGAAACAGATACAACAATGGCTTACCGATTTATCCAACACAAACGAAATTCTCGAAAGATGGTTACTCGTGCAGAACATGTGGGTTTATCTTGAGGCAGTATTTGTTGGTGGCGATATTGCGAAACAATTGCCAAAGGAGGCCAAACGATTTAGTAAAATTGATAAGAGTTGGCAGAAAATCATGCAACGTGCTCACGAAACACCAGGAGTTGTACCTTGTTGCGTAGGCGATGATCTGCTGAAGCAGCTTCTGCCACATTTGCAAGAGCAATTAGAGCTATGTCAAAAATCTCTGAGTGGGTAAGTACATTGCAATTACTGCAGTATACACAATTGTTTTCTCTTCTTAATAAAGTTGAAAAAATCTTTCATTTGTAACTTTCCTTTTAAATATAGCAAATTTTAATGTAATGCCAATTGATTTCACAACTTTCTTATTAATCTCTGTTATACACAATTTATTCTTTTCAATATCATGTTTTAGATATTTAGAAAAGAAGCGCATGATGTTTCCTAGATTTTTCTTTGTTTCTGATCCTGCACTCTTGGAGATTCTTGGTCAAGCGTCCGATTCTCATACCATACAAAATCATTTACTCTCTATTTTCGATAACACGCGCTATGTGAAATTTCATGATATTGAATACAATAAAATGACAGCCATTATTTCATCAGAAGGTGAAACTATACAGGTATACATGCGTAATTAAACATAGAAATAATTATACAACCGTTACGATCTTTTTTATTACAATCATCGTCATTATGATGAATATACTTTTATATTTCTTCTCAATAATATTTAAGTATCATATGTATAAAGTTTTAAATTATTTTAAATTCTGAATCTAAGAAAATTAGTAACATTTTTTTCTATAAGGATATTTAACAGAAATCTGTAAAATTTGTAAAAAATCTCTGAATAAAAGAAATCAACTTTTTTTAATTTAAATTTTATATTTTTATATAATAATTTTTCTTAGATTATATAATTCAGTATAAATTCTTAAAAAATAAAATTAAATTTATTTATAATTTTCTCTAAAGCTTGAGAGGGCAGTAAGAGCGGAAGGTTCTGTGGAAACATGGTTGATGCAATTATTACAAACATCGCAACTTTCTTTACATTCAATCATCCGTCAATGCTATAGCATAATTAATGATGCAAATTTCAACTTATTGAACTTTCTCAACAAAATGCCTGCTCAAATAGGTTTGTTAGGCATTCAAATGATATGGACGCGAGATGGTGAAGTGGCGCTGGCTCAAGCTCGCGCTGATAAAAAAATTATGATTGAAACTAACAATAAATTTCTTGATCTTTTAAATACTTTAATCGATCAAACCACTAGAGATCTTACGAAACTAGAACGAATTAAGTTCGAGACATTGATCACTATACATGTGCATCAGCGTGATATCTTTGACATATTAGTAAGTTACTAAATTAAATTTTTTTTACATGTTAAATATAATACATTAAAAATATAAATAATCGTGTTGGAATCTCAGACAAAAATTAATATAATCACATATTCTATTTACTTAGTGTCGTCTGAATGTACGATCCGTAAATGACTTCGAATGGTTGAAGCAGTGTAGGTTTTATTTTAAGGAAGATTTAGACAAGACTTCCATATGTATCACAGATGTTCAATTTACCTATCAAAATGAATATTTAGGATGTACTGAACGATTGGTTATTACGCCATTAACTGATAGGTAAATACAACCATAAATAATATTTTATTATGCTATAGAATATTTACTTATATATAATACTATAATATAATAATAGTACTATAATATTATACGTAATACTATAATAGTATATAATATTATATATTATTTTATTATTGTGTATGTTATCTTAAATTTTTACATTTTTTTTAGATGTTACATAACATTAGCACAAGCTCTATCAATGTCAATGGGAGGTTCTCCTTGCGGTCCAGCAGGAACCGGAAAAACTGAAACTGTAAAAGACATGGGGAAAACCTTAGCAAAGTACGTTGTAGTTTTTAATTGCTCTGATCAAATGGATTATCGAGGATTAGGTCGTATATATAAAGGATTAGCACAAAGTGGTTCGTGGGGTTGTTTTGATGAATTCAATAGAATTGAATTGCCAGTTTTATCCGTTGCTGCACAACAAGTCGCTGTAGTGCTCGCTGCGAAAAAGGAAAAGAAGAAGCAGTTTGTCTTTACGGATGGAGACCAAATAGATATGTGCCCAGAACTTGGGATATTCATTACTATGGTAATGTTATCATATAATGAAGCAGAATAAACAACTAAATTCTCTAAACTAAAAAAATTATATCTTATATTAATTTTTTAAAAATAATAAAATTTGCTAAAATTATATATAAAAAAATGTGTATATAAATTTTATACTACAGTATTTTGTATTTAAATGATTCCTTATTATTTTTTTTTTATATATTAGTGTTTTTATAAAATTGTTAATTTAAAAAGTAGTAAATTGTTTTTATAAATACAAATTAAAATTTATTAAAAAAAATTTACTAAAAACAATATAAAACGATATATATAATAACATGTAAAAATTTTAATGCTGCGTAAATTGTAGAATCCTGGATATGCAGGACGAAAGGAATTGCCAGAGAATTTGAAAATACAATTTCGTACAGTAGCTATGATGGTACCTGATCGTCAGATTATTATACGTGTAAAATTGGCCAGTTGTGGATTTCTGGAAAACATTACTCTTGCTCGTAAATTTTATACTCTTTATAAATTGTGTGAAGAACAGTTGACCAAACAGGTAACATTACAAAAATGTTAAAAAAAGGACAATTAGAATTTATTATATTATTTTACAATATTTTGCTCTTAGGTTCATTATGATTTTGGTCTGCGAAATATATTGTCTGTATTAAGAACTTTAGGAGCGGCCAAAAGAGTCAATTCCAAGGACACAGAAAGTACGATCGTCATGCGTGTTCTAAGAGATATGAATCTTTCGAAACTCATAGGTCATTACATCAATTAATAATTAAAAACAATTACACAAGTTATATATATATATATATATATATATATATATATCCTAAAATACATAATATGTTTTTCTATAGATGAAGATGAGCCACTCTTCATATCTCTAGTAGCTGATTTATTTCCCAATCAAGTTCTGGAAAAAACATCATATCCTGAATTGGAAGAAGCTATTAATGAACAAGTGAAGCAGGCAGGCTTAGTTTATCATTCACCATGGGTGCTAAAATTAATACAGTTATATGAGACGCAAAGAGTAAGACATGGCATTATGACCTTAGGTCCAACTGGCGCTGGCAAGACTACTTGTATACATATTTTGATGAAAGCATTAACGCAATGTGGTGATTCGCACAGGTAAAACAATATTTTTTTTATATAGGTTATAAGTATTTACGTGATATGCATTTGTAGAAAATATTTCCAATTTATTATAATTTGTTGTTAATTAATAAGACATATTTTTATAAAATTGCAATAATAAGTTATTTATGAAATATCTTTTATTAAATTTTTTGTTTAATAATTAAATAAATTATATAATATAATATAATATAATATAATTTTATTTAATAATTAAATAAATTATATATATAAATAATTTATTATTAATAAGACATATAAATAATTTATTTAATTTTACAGAGAAATGAGAATGAATCCTAAAAGTATAACAGCCGCTCAAATGTTCGGTCGTTTAGATGTAGCCACGAATGATTGGACTGATGGGATTTTCTCAGCTTTATGGCGTAAGACGTTGAAATTAAAGAAAGGCGAACATATATGGCTGGTGCTCGATGGCCCCGTTGACAGTATTTGGATAGAAAATTTAAATTCTGTATTGGATGATAATAAAACTTTGACTCTGGCTAATGGTGATAGATTGTCAATGGCGCCAACGTGTAAAATTATTTTTGAGCCGCACAATATTGATAATGCAAGCCCCGCGACTGTTTCGCGAAATGGTATGGTGTACATGAGCTCTTCAGGATTGGATTGGAATCCAGTTGTTACCGCTTGGTTAAAATCACGATCATCATTGGAACAAGAAATTCTTGAGGAATTATTTATAAATTCTTTTGCTCAGGTAAATTAACCATAAATAATTTTGTTTTCTGTCTTGTGATTTAATTTTATATTATATATATATATATATTTTTTTTTTCTTTAATAGTATGCATCATAAATATTCTTTAACTTAAAAAAATCAATATCGCGCTATTAGTTATCATTAAATATGAATTAAAAATATAATAGAAAGATTAGAACTTTTAATCTTTTATTTATTTTTCAGTTTTTATTTTTATATAAACATGTGTGTGTGTGTGTGTGTGTGTGTGTGTGTGTGTGTGTGTGTGTGTGTGTGTGTGTGTGTGTGTGTGTGTGTGTACGCGTTTAATGCTTTAATTTTACTTATTATTATTATTTTATTATATAAAAATTGTTAATTTAATATAAAAACATAATATTATGACATATTACTAAATTTTAATGCATATAACTAAATTTTAAATTTATTAGATCTATTCATGGAGCACTCAAACGTTAGTACTCGCCATCGATGTCTTGCAATGTAACATTGTAAGACAAATGCTTTGTCTGCTAGAAGGTTTAATACCTGTCCAAACATCGGTAGAAGAAATCGAAGATGAAGATGCTGAGAAAGATCAACCTCATCCTATGACAGCAGAATATTTAAGACGTCTTTATGTGTTTGCATTAGTATGGGGTATAGGAGCATTACTGGAAACTGCCGATAGACAAAAATATGATAGATATCTCCGCGAAAACTTCGATAACTTGGATCTCCCGACTTCCGACAGATATTTGGATGCTACAGTATTTGATTTCTTTGTTACTGATAAAGGCGTGTGGGACACATGGACAAGTATGGTAACTAATTATGTCTATCCTGAATATTCGGCGCCTGACTACAGTAATGTTTTGATACCTATACCAGACAATGTAAGGATCCAATATTTGATTGATTTGATTGGCCGTCAAGATAAAGCTGTATTACTAATAGGCGAGCAAGGATCTGCCAAAACTGTCATGATGAAGTCATATATGAAAAAATCAAATCCAGATACAACTTTGAGTCGTTCTTTCAATTTTAGTTCTGCGACCAGCCCATATCAGTTTCAAAAAACCATCGAAAGCTATGTAGAAAAGCGTTTAGGAAATACATTTGGACCGCCAGGTGGTAAAAAAATGTTGGTTTTTATTGACGATGTAAATTTGCCGCAAATTAATGAATGGGGCGATCAGGTGACTAATGAAATCGTTCGGCAAACTATGGATATGAAGGGTTTTTACTCTCTGGAAAAACCTGGTGACTTCATCGCTATTGTAGACGTAACTTTCCTAGCAGCTATGTGCCAGCCAGGAGGTGGAAGAAATGATATTCCATCAAGACTTAAAAGACAGTTTTGTATTTTTAATTGTACTTTGCCCGACAACGCGTCCATCGATCGAATCTTTAGCGTTTTAGGCGAAGGACATTATAATGTTAAAAGAGGATTCTCACAAGAAGTTCGTCAACTTGTTAAAAAAATGGTTCCCTTGACCAGAATACTTTGGGAAAGAACACGAGCTAAATTATTGCCAACGCCTGCAAAATTTCACTATGTATTTAGCCTTCGAGATCTCTCGAGAATTTGGCAAGGTATGGTCGGTACATTGTCAACCGTCATTGATAAAGAAAGCGTACTGATGCTGCTTTGGAAGCACGAATGTACACGAGTGTTTAGCGACAGATTAACGCTACAAAGCGATAAAAATTGGTTTGACGAAGGACTAATTCGCGTTATAGATGATATTTTAGGAGAGAAATATGTAAAGATGTTAAATCAAGATCCTGCATTTGTCGATTTTATGAGGTTTGTAGTTATAATAATAATTTATAAATTGTCAGCACATATTATCATTTTAAAAATATTATGCAATATTAATATTTCCTTAATGATACAGAGATGCTCCAGAACCAACTGGTGAAGAAGGTGAAGATGCAGATGTAGAACTTCCTAAGGTGTACGAACCTGTTTACGATCCTCAAGTGTTACGAGAAAGATTAGACATGTTTCTAGTCCAATTCAACGAAATGCAAAGAGGTGCTGGAATGGATCTAGTATTTTTCCCTGACGCCATGCTGCATTTAGTAAAAATATCTAGAGTTATTAGACATCCAAAAGGCAACGTGATGTTAGTAGGTGTTGGCGGTTCTGGCAAACAGAGTCTTACAAAATTATCCTCTTTTATCGCTGGATACAAAACTTTTCAAATTACCTTGACTAGGTCTTATAACGTAGCCAATTTCTTAGAAGATCTAAAATTTTTGTATCGCACTTGCGGCGCTCAAGGCAAAGGTACGACGTTTATCTTCACCGATCTCGACATCAAAGAGGAAGGCTTTCTCGAATATCTAAACAACATTCTGAGTTCTGGAGTTATCAGCAACCTATTTACGCGTGATGAACAAGCGGAAATCATCGCAGAATTAACACCTATTTTGAGACGGGAAAATCCTAAAAAAACTCTTAATAATGAATTGGTAATAGATTTCTTTTTACAAAGAACTTGTCAAAATTTGCACGTCGTTTTCTGTTTTTCTCCAGTGGGTGAGAAATTTCGAAACCGAGCCCAACGTTTTCCGGCACTCATTTCAGGTTGTACCATAGATTGGTTTCAACCATGGCCTAAGGATGCTCTGATTTTAGTCGCCGAGCATTTTCTTCATGATTTTGAAATTGCTTGCACTAGTAGCGTGAAGACCGAACTGGTAAACGCATTAGGATCCATACAAGATATTGTTTCAGAAACATCAACGGAATATTTCCAAAGATTTCGACGTGCCACTCATGTAACTCCCAAATCTTATTTAAATTTCATCGGTGGATACAAAAATATCTATCAATCCAAACAACATGAACTTGGTGAAGGAGCTAAAAGAATGGATACAGGTTTAGCAAAACTCGAAGAAGCGTCAATATCAGTTGAGATCTTAAAGAAAGACTTAGCTGTAATGGAACAAGAATTAGTCCAAGCCTCCGAAAAAGCTGAGACGGTGCTTTTAGAAGTGACAGAGAGAGCTATGCAAGCTGAAGCCTTTAAAAATCAAGTGCAGAAAGTAAAGGAAAAAGCAGAACAATTGGTAGCTTGTATAGCTGATGAAAAAGCATTGGCCGAACAAAAGCTAGAAGCTGCAAAACCAGCATTAGAGGAAGCAGAAGCTGCTCTGAATACCATCAAACCTGCTCACATAGCAACCGTGAGAAAGCTAGGTAGACCACCTCACCTCATAATGAGAATTATGGACTGTGTTTTGATCTTGTTCCAACGTAAAATTGGACCCGTTGTACCTGATACAGCTGCGCCGTGTCCTAAACCTTCGTGGGCAGAATCCTTGAAACTCATGGCCAGTACAACATTTTTATTACAATTACAAAATTATCCAAAGGACATAATCAATAATGAAATGGTTGAACTATTGCAACCATATTTTAAGATGGAAGATTATAATATGGAAACAGCTAGGCGTGTATGCGGTGATGTTGCTGGTTTATTGTCATGGACTAAGGCAATGGCTTTTTTCCACTCTGTCAACAAGGAGGTTCTTCCCTTAAAAGCTAATTTAGCATTGCAAGAAGCACGCTTAAAGCTTGCAATGGAGGATCTGGCAAACGCTGAGCGAGAATTATCCGAAAGAGAAATGGCTTTACAGTCAGTCAAAGAACAATACGATAACGCGGTAGCGGAGAAGCAAAGATTGACGGAAGCTGCGAACGTGTGTCTGAGAAAAATGACAGCTGCGACTGCTTTGATAAATGGATTAGGTGGTGAAAAAATTCGTTGGACCGAACAAAGTGGAGAATTCAAAATTCAATTAGGACGATTAGTCGGAGATGTTTTGTTGGCAACTGGATTTTTATCGTATTGTGGACCTTATAATCAACAATATCGAGCCGGTTTAGTGGCTGCGTGGATGAATATATTAACTACGAAATCTATACCTTTTACTAAAAATTTAAATATAACGAATATGCTCGTCGACACAGCAACAATGTCAGAATGGACTCTTCAAGGATTACCAAATGATGAGTTATCCGTACAGAATGCGCTTATTGTCACTAAATCTTCGTCTTATCCACTTCTTGTGGATCCTCAGAATCAAGGGAAGATGTGGATCAAGAATAAAGAAAGTACAAACGAATTGCAGATTACTTCGCTAAATCATAAATATTTTCGAACTCATCTCGAAGACAGCCTTTCGTTAGGTAGACCACTGTTAATTGAAGATGTTGCAGAAGAACTCGATCCAGTACTCGATAATGTACTTGAAAAAAATTTCATTAAATCAGGATCCATCGAGAAGGTTATCGTTGGAGATAAAGAATGCGACGTAATGCCAGGATTTATGCTGTATATCACAACCAAACTACCAAATCCAGCGTACAGTCCAGAAATATCCGCGAAGACATCGATTATCGATTTTACCGTGACAATGCTAGGTTTAGAAGATCAATTGCTAGGGCGAGTAATACTTATGGAAAAAGCTGATTTGGAAGCAGAAAGGGTCGCTCTATTCGAGTCAGTCATGACTAATCAACGCTCGATGAAAGAACTTGAAAGTACGTTATTACATAGACTTACATCTTCGGAAGGTTCTTTGGTAGATGATGAAGCGTTAATAACTGTCCTTCGTGAAACCAAGACTACGGCCGAATCAGTGAATGAAAAATTGCAAGTATCCGCTCTTACTGAAAAAAAGATCACCTTGGCACGCGAAGAGTTTCGTGCAGTTGCATCAAGAGGATCTATCTTATATTTCTTGATAGTTGAAATGAGCAATGTTAATGTGATGTATCAAAATTCATTAAGACAATTCTTGACAATCTTTGATAACTCAATTACAAAATCTGCAAAAAGTCCTATAACTTCCGAGAGGATAAACATTATTCTACGCCATCTTACATATGAAGTATGGGCATTTACTCTGAGAAGTCTTTATGAAAGGCATAAATCTTTATTTACATTAATGCTAGCTATGAAAATAGATTGTCATAGAGGTGCTATTTCTCACGCAGAATTTAATGCCTTCATAAAGGGTGGAGCCTCCTTAGATCTTAATGCAGTAACACCAAAACCCTTCAAATGGATACTTGACATAACATGGTTAAATTTAGTTGAAATAAGTAGATTAAAAGTATTCTCGGATATATTAACGAAAATTGAGTTTAGTGAAAAGGAATGGAGGATATGGTACGAAAAAGAGAAACCAGAGGAGGAAGATTTGCCTTGTGGCTACCAAAAGAGTCTTGATGTGTTTCGGAAATTGTTGCTGATTAGATCGTGGAGCCCTGATAGAACTTTATCTCAGGCGAGAAAGTATATAACTGAATCGTTGGGTAAAGAATATGGGGAAGCTAAAATACTAGATTTAGAGGCAACATGGTCAGAATCTGAAACTAGAACACCACTTATATGTTTGTTGTCTATAGGATCTGACCCAAGTTCACAAATTATAGCATTAGCTAAACAAAAAACTATTCGTAAGTTTACATTTTTGTACTTGTTTTTGTAATATAATTGAACAAATTTCTATCTTTTTTAATAATAGCACAAAAATAATAATATATTTAATATTTAATATTTATAATTAATATTTATTGTTATAGCACTACATTTAGTGTCCATGGGACAAGGCCAAGAGCTTCATGCTCGAAAAATGATTAGCGAAGCTATGAACACAGGCGGCTGGGTTCTGTTGCAAAATATTCATTTATCATTACCTTTCTGTACAGAAGTAATGGATGCTCTTGTTGAAACAGAAACTGTTCACGAAGTATTTAGATTGTGGATGACAACTGAAGTACATTCTCAATTTCCCATTGGTTTGCTACAGGTTAAATTTTTAATTTATATATATTTAGTATACATTTTTTACATTTTTTAATATAACTAATTTTCAACATAAACATATGTTAACTATCATATTAAAAATAATATAATGAAAAGCAATATATTTCAGATGGCAATCAAATTTACAAATGAACCACCTCAAGGCATAAGAGCTAGTTTGAAAAGAACTTATCAAGCGGTAACTCAAGATGCATTGGATTACAGTTCTCAATCGCAGTGGCCACCTTTGCTATATGCTGTTGCATTTTTACATACTGTAGTACAAGAAAGAAGAAAATTTGGACCCCTTGGCTGGAATATACCTTATGAATTTAATCAAGCAGATTTTGCAGCGTCGGTTCAATTCATACAAAATCATTTGGATGACATGGATCCTAAAAAGGGGGTTTCTTGGCCAACAGTCTGTTACATGCTTGGAGAGGTTTCAATCTATTCCTTTATTTTCATTAAATAAATTTAACAACATTGAATTTTTATATTTTATTCATCCAATTGCATTTATTTATATCTTTACATATAGGTTCAATATGGCGGTAGAGTTACGGATGATTTCGATAAACGTTTATTAATTACTTTCACGCATGTTTGGTTTTGCGATGTATTATTACGGCCAGGCTTTGAATTTTATCGGGGATACAGAGTGCCCCAGACGAGAAATCTTCAAGGATATCTGGATTACATTGATAGTTTACCAGCTACTGACACACCAGAGGTGTTTGGACTACATCCAAACGCAGATATTACCTATCAAATCAACACAGCGAAAGGAATACTCGATACAATTCTTAATGTACAACCAAAAGAAGGTGGTGCACAGGGAGGTGAAACTAGAGAAAATGTTGTGTATAAATTAGCCGATGATATGTTGTCTAAGTTACCCAAACAATATAATTCTTTTGAAGTGAAAGAAGCGCTTCAAAGAATGGGCCCACTGATGCCGATGAACATTTTCCTAAGACAAGAAATAGATCGGTACATATACATGCGTACATATATATAATTTTCAAAAGTTATTCATAAAAATAACTAGTATTATTATTATCAATGTATTTTAAAATAATTAACAAAAAGACCATTCTTTTTAGAATTTCGCGAGTCATTAAAGAAGTACGAAGCACTTTAACGGATTTGAAGCTAGCTATCGAAGGTACTATTGTAATGAGTCAAGGCTTGCGAAAATCATTGGATGCGATGTATGATGCGCGCATTCCAGAAAAATGGTTGAAAATATCTTGGGAATCGGCAACGTTAGGTTTTTGGTATACGGAGCTTTTAGAAAGAGATCATCAATTCAGACAATGGTGTATTCATGGTCGCCCACGAGTATTTTGGATGACTGGGTTTTTTAATCCACAAGGATTCCTAACAGCAATGCGGCAGGTAAGAATTTAAAAATTATGCACATATGAAAAATAATAATTTAATTCACATTGTATATCTAATGAAAGTATATCTACACAGGTTTATAACATTTGATTTAATAGTTATCTAATAACATAAAATCATAGTTACATATAACAGAGCATGTAATGCATATTTTAATGTTTCATTACATATTTTATTATATATAAAAATATATAATTATATAAATATATATAATATATATAAATATATTATAAATATATTATTATATATATAAATATATATAATATATATATATTAATTATAATTATATAAATATATAATTATAATAATAATTGTAATAATAACTAGCTTCGACTCTAAATTGTTTTAATTTTAATTAAATAAATGGACTTTAGGAAGTGACTAGAGCGCATAAAGGCTGGGCTTTAGATTCTGTAGTTTTGCAAAATGTGATTACACGGTATAATAAAGAAGACATTAAAAGTCAGCCTCAGGAAGGAGTTTACGTGCACGGTTTGTTTCTGGAAGGTGCATCACTTGATCGAAAAGCTGGTAAACTCGTAGAGAGTCGACCGAAAGTTCTTTACGAACAAATGCCGGTTATTTACATTTTCGCTATAAACACTACCGCTGGTAAAGATCCAAAATTATATGAATGCCCTATATACAGGAAGCCTCAAAGAACAGATTCAAAATATGTCGGTTCTATCGATTTTGAAACAGATTATAATCCCCGACATTGGACACTTCGAGGTGTTGCCTTGTTGTGTGATATTAAATAAAAAATTAGAATGTATACAATAATAAAAAAATGATTTAATTTAAAATGATATTCAGAAGACAATTATATATAGAGTATAATTATATTTAATGTATTATTTTTTCTTACAATGTATCAAACAACCAATATAATTAATATTAAAGATACCAATATAATTAATATTAAATATTCAAATATTTATCTCACGCAAAATACAAATTTTTTATGTAATATATAAAAATATATATTATTTAATAAAATAAATCATAATATATTATAATGTTCTACACTGTGTTGCCGATTTTGTCAAGTTTTTTTCCTCCAGTGCCAGGTAAAGTGCATGGAAGAGGCTCGTAAAAAAATCGGCTGTATATATTACGAAAATATGCGAACATGCCGACACGATACGACATGCTTGCGGTATAAACAAAATATACAAACAATATAAACAAAATAAAATATACGCAATAAAACATAGAGCCAAAAAGAACCAAAAAAACCCAAGTTATGTTATAGTACTGAGCACTTGAATGTCGCACAATTGGCTAATGATTTTGTCAAGTTCCAGTCTACCGACTTGACTTGAAAATCGGCAACGCACTGTACATATATCCATTTAAAAGTATATTAATAAACCGTATAATTATCGTATAATTATCGTATAATAAAACAAAAATCATTAACATAACTTATTATATTACTTGTACTAAATAAATTAATAATAAAATAAACAATCTTCTATTCTTAGTTTTTTTATAAACAAATGAAAAATATTAAAAAAAAAAACAAAAATATTATTTATGATATATTTAAGACAATATGATAATTAATTTTTGTAATTTTAGATATAAATTTAAAAACAAAAAAACTTTAATATTTTACAGAGTAAACATAATTGAAATATTGGTTATGTCAACTCAAAATAATATTTAAAAATTTTGAAAATATATACGAGTAGAAAGAAAAGCTTTCATTAATATTATCGATTTTATATAAAATTTGATGTGTATTTTATTAAACTTATTTTAGAAATTTGTTTTACATTTTTTTTTTTTACATTAAAAGTAATTTTAATGTCTGTATTATTAAGGACAAGGCTTTCCAAGAAGCTTCCAGTTGATTATGTCCTATACCAATTTGTGTGAGAATAGGACAAGTATTAAGCTCTATTAATTGCATAACATGATTATCTGTAACTATATCCTTCATATTAACTGTTACATCAACCTCTGCTAATGTAGCTTCGAATTTAGCTATTTTTTCTATTATAGATTCATTATTATATTCATCTAAATTGTTACACATTTCGTTGGGAAAGATAGATTCTAATTCTTCTAGTATTTTATTGCGTTTATCAGTTTCCAAGGAATCTCTCCATTTAATATGATAATCAGCTAATCTAATACCTAAGTTAAGCTTTTTTGTCATTTTGCTTGAAGTGCGGTAATATTCTTCAGCACATTTAGTCATCATGTCTATCGAATCAGTTGTAACAGAATTTGAAGAATCTTCTTCATCTTTTTCTTTATATAAATCATTATTCACAAGATATTTTATTTTGTCTATCATCTTTTTTGCAGCGTCATGTTTTGCTTGTTTCTTTGTAGTTGCTGTTCCATTTTCTTCAAAACTAGATATTTTGCATTGAATAGTAAAGATTTTAGCATGTGGTGGTCCATGATCACGGATAAGAACATATTGTGGTTCCTCTAAATTATTATTAACACAAAGTTCCTGAAAAAATATAACAATAAATTGTTTCATAGAAAAAAAAAAAAAAAAAATATATATATATATATATATATATATATGTGTGTATATGTTTTAATTATATAAAACTTAATTATATAAAATTATTAACTTAATTATATAAAATTTTTCTATGAAATAATTTATTCTTTAACATATAAATTTATATTACTTATACTTACCTGTAATTCACCTACAGCATTAACAAAAGGTACATTTGTTATCTTTGGTGGAACAGAAATAGAATGAAACGGTGACCTTGATGGAGATGCTACTGGTGTATTAGCAGCTGGCAGCTGTAGATAGTTTTTATGTGCAGCAATCTCTGATAACATAGCTTTAGCAGCTTCATGTTTTGCATCTTTCTTACAACGACCTGTACCAGTTGCACTGAGACCATCACATGAAACTCGATATGTAAAAGTATTTACATGACGTCCTCCACCATCATGTATCAATTCATAATCAGGTATCATACCCTGCTTTACCATCATCTCTTGAAGAATAGAGACTGGTGTTTTACTCATGTCGATCAAATTAAAGATTGCTTTCTAATTTTTAATAATTTATTGCAAAATTTGCAATTACTTATCTATATATATTTACTATTGTATATACAAAAGCTTATTCTGAAAATAATAGTTAATTTTATTAAATTTACAACTTACAACAGCACACATTCACAGATACACAAATAAATAAATATAAAAATGCTAAATGATACAAAAACATTATACAATATTATATATAATAATTATAATCTATTTCGTTTTTACAATTTCTGAAAAGAATTTTAAAATTTTATGAAAAAACTTATACTCTAACTTCAAAATAATAAATTTCAAAATATATCTTGAGACAAAAAATAAAATTGTATAAATGCATCAATGTTATATAACATTGTACACCACATTGTAAACATTACATTGTACACAACATTAACATTGTAAACATTATTATAAAAACTCATTCTTTACTCAAAAAATATATATTATATTATAATTATATATACATAATACAATCCCAAAATTTAAAAACAAATAATTGGAATAATTTTTTAATGACAATTTTTTAATGATAATTTTTTGAACATAAATGAAAATGCAATTTAATTTACTTTTAGTATCACATAATTTAGCATATGTTTTCTCTTTTTTTAATATGGATTAATGTCTATTTCAATGTAAATTAATTTTAATCTCGATTTTATATATTTTTCACCTTTTTTTAAATCTTAAAACTTAAAAAAAAGAAAAAAAAACAAGTTTAAACCAGAATAAAAAATTAATCTGCACCTGATCTGTTTTTCTATAACTGAACTACACTTGTTGTACTTAAAATGTATATATTTAAAATTTGATAAAGGCGAAGTAGAAAGTTTTAGTGCAGTTTAGTGCAGGAACAAAAAATGAACTTATTGCTCAAAATGAACATAAGTGTAAAACTTTTTGATTTTTGTCGGTTATGTTTAATATAATTCATTGGTATGAGTTTTTACATACAATTATAAACTTGGGTATAAATGACCAACACCGTGATAAGACTTTACAGGCACTAAATCTTAAATCTAGTAGTCTGCCGATAGGAAAATATACATTACAAATTGCAAAATTAATTTCCTCTATATCTTATTCTTACTCTTATTGTACTTTGTATGCAAGCGATCTACATTGCGTTCCAAAACCTTATTCAGTTAAGCCACAGTAGAAAATAGATAATCGAAACAAAGCCTACCTTCCATTCGAAATCGAGAAACGAAGAGAGAAAATAGCTTCCTATCTCTTGGGAGATAATGTATATATTTAAAATTTGATAAAAATTTTATAAAATTTATAAGGATCAATTTTGTATTTTACTTCGACTCTTAAAATTATGAAATTACGATTAAAGTTCAAAATATTCATGTTTTTCACTGCACGTTTTATATCGTAGTTTGATTTTTTTGTTTATCTGAACTCTAAATACATAATCTTACACAATTGCACATATAACGTTCGACTCGATAGGAGTAACGATCGCCGTACTACAATAAATTTTACGCGTCATATGCCTCGAGATAGAATCAGTTAAAACGAGTTGAAAAAATTCTACCCATGATCGACTGCTTGTCGGCAGCTTCACATGTTTAACGATCCTCCTAAAGCTTTGTGTCCACGATACTAGAAATTAGTCCAACACTTCGACGAAAAGAAAATTGAATAATTCGATTAATTAACTAATGTGATTGGTCAAGTCTCTCTCAATCCGAGATCTCGAATCGATTTCTAGCATCGTGGATACAAGGCTTAATAAATTGTTACAGAAAATAAATGAATAGCATATATATAAATTTATATATTTTAAATAAAATAAAAATATAATACAAAATAAAATCAAAATTGCTAAGTAAAAGTATGTTGTTTCATCATAAAAAACTAAGGCTGCGTTCCGATATTCACTGCAAGTATTGAAAATCTATAATATACGTGACATAAACTATATATTTTTAGTACTGGTAATGAATATCGGAACGCAGCTTAAGAAAATGAAAGCTGTGTTTCAAAATTCTTTGTCAATACCAAAAATGTATAGTTTGTGTCACATTTATTATAGATTCTCAGTACTGGCAATAAATTTTTTAGAACACAAATTAGAGCGAAATAATTGTATAAATCTAATAAATAAAATTTAAGAAATATTTAGAGATAATACATACACATATGTTTATCTTAATTCATTTAAGATATTTACAATGTAATGAATTAATCTTTTGTAATTTTTTTAGTTATATTATTTATTTAATAATTAAGATTTTATATTTTTATTAAAGTTATTTGTATATTTAGATAAATATGTATGTATGTTCTGTGTATGTTAGTCTGAAAAATGAGTTATTGCCTGAAATTTCTAAAGGAATAAATTTCTAAAGGAATAAATATGATTTTGCAAAAAGAGAAGATGGGAAAAAAATGTTTCTCAAATTTAGGGTATAACTTGCTTGATGCTACGAATATTCTAAAATATAAAGGCTGCATTTCGAAATTCACTGCCAGTACTGAAAATCTATAATATACGTGACTTGAATTATATATTTTCAGTGGCAGTAAACGCAGCCTAAGTAGAATATTAATATAATAATTAATATAAAGTAAAGGCAGTATTCGATAAATTAATTCAAATAAAATAAAGTCACAAGAAATGCAGTGAAATACATGAAATAATAATTCTTACATACAACATTGTGTAATATCAAATTTTATTTGTGTGAAAAAGCTAATATTTTATTTACATGAAACTGATAATCATGATTAATACTAAACGTTTTATTAAAAATACGTGAAAAACATTCACACTTTATTTACAAAAGTAAAAGGCAATTATTCATTAGCAGATTATAAATAGCAGAAGATTGCAATTCTTAAAGATTAAATAAATTTAGATTGGACAATTTTACTGAGAATTGCCCTTTAAATGAAAGCACCAATTGCAATGCTTGTCTACAAATCCATGGTTGTTTTCAATATAACTAATAAATATTAATTTTATAGAATGCAAACATTTATAAACGATTGTATTATTAATTTTATTGAAAATTAAATGTAAAAATTGTGTTCGTAGATTCAGATAAAAAACTCGATTTAATTTTTGTATTTCGAGATCATATGTTAAGGTTAGGTCAAACAATATATCATATATGTAGGCAGAAAGTTATACTAATTATAATTGTTCATATTATTCGAAAACAGAACTAGCAGATACTACTAAATAAATTATTTGAATGTATTTCATATGTTTTAATCTAACGATTACCATATTGTAATTATATTGATATTTTGTGATAATAAAAAAAATGAGAAGCCTAATAGGCATACGTTTCTGTGTCAACATTCAATTAAGAAATTATGCAGTGATTTCAACATTACAATTAATGAAAAAGTCTATGCATTATATATCAGATAAAGGAATATATTGTTTTAAGAACCAACAAAGATCTTTACAAATCATCCGGCGTTGTGATATCTTAAATCTTTCACTTTGCGATTGTGTCAAAGTGGATAAAGGAAGAAACATTTCTATTCTAACTTCTATATTGGCAAAAAGTAAAAACCGTGGCGAAAAGAAACAAAAAACACAGCATATTGATTATAATGAGTTTGAACAAGTTGTTGATGTTAATAAATTAACATCTCAATTCGACAAGGCAATTGAAAATTTAAAAGATAACTTTACTCAGCATTTGTCACTACGAACAAGTGTAGGTGCTATTGAGATGTTACCTGTAAGGTTTGAAGGCAAAGATTATACGTTGCAAGAGCTTGCAGAGATTAATCGCAAGCCAAAACTTATAGTGCTGAATGTATCTACTTTTCCACAAGCTATTCCAGATATTTTGAAAAGTCTTATGAAAAATCAAATGAAATTAAATCCACAACAAGATGGAACTACAATTTATATACCTATTCCTAAGTAAGTTTTTAATTGTAAGAGAGAATATTATAATCTTGTTATTGAATACTAATAATTTTCATACTAATAATTTTATATATTTTCTTAAATTTAAAATAAATTTTTTTAATACTGGTGTACTTTTTTTAGTATAGAGTATTATTAGCTGTATTTATATAAAAATTTTTATTTCTTCTACTTTTATATAAGCTTTTAAGCCTATTTTTATTTAATTCTGTAAATAAAGAAATATATTGATTTTTATATTATTTATTTATATTATTTAAAATAAAATAATATAGAAATATTAAATAAAACAATTATTATTCTTATTCAGATTGATGTAAAAATATTTATATATTTTTTTATATTACAGAATAACAAAAGAACACAGAGAAAATTTATCTAAAAATGCAAAGAGTTTCTATGTGAAATGTTGTGACAATGTTAGACAAATACGCAATAAACAAATTAAAATGGTAAAGCAAAAGGAAAATCTAGCTAAAGATCTAGTATTTAGACTGGAAAGTTACATAGATATTCTTAGTCATCAATATATAGCTAATGCTGAACAAATATTGAAAATCAAACAAAAAGAATTATTAGGTGATTCTGAATAAATTGTTCTCATTTCAATAATTTGCAATTTTAAATTTGGAATTGTTATTCTGCTATAATTTTTGTATACATATATGTAATAAAAATATACAAATATATATATATGTATATATACATACATTCATTGTTATATTTTTCTTTTCTATTTTAATAAATGTACATGTATTATGTTTTTTATAACAAATTATATAATTAGAATATTTAAAATGCTAGAATTATTATAAAAATTTGAATACTACAAGGATTTTAAGAAATTCTGATTAAAAAAATAAAGTTTATTGAAATGTATTTTTACTTTGTTGTATAATAATGTCCTCTTGAATTATTAACATAATACAAGTTTTTTTCATATCTTCATAATATAAAAATGTATATCACAAAATTTAAATTTTGGTGATATTTAATGCATGTTAGAATTGTTGCAATCTATTTTCTGATTATATAATTTGAATAGTATTTGAATAATAATAATATAAATGTCATAAACCTTAAATTAAACTTTACAATTTATTGTACAATATTTTTTAATAATAATTTTAAAACACTCCTTACGAATATTTGAAATTGTTAAGAATTTTGTAGCAGATTTTCAATTTACAACTGATAATATTTAATATTTTATATAATACACTTAAAATTTCTATCTATAGTTATAATTGTTTAGGTACTGTCTAAAATATAAATTTTATACAAAAATCTTAAAATATATATACATTATACATACTCTTTATTATACATACATTTTCTCGTAGTCTTTATTATACATATGTATTTATAGATTTTATTATACATATGTATAAAATATTTATTTATATATAATACTTTTTTTATCTTGTTTATAGTATCTAAATAATATAGTATCTGAATCTCTAAATATAGTATCTGAATAATATATCTTGTATATTTCTTGGTCTGTTTTTAAGCATTGATTCAGTTAGAAAACTAATCACTCTTATAATCAAGCAAGAGCTGTATCTTTTATACAATCACCTTGTTGTCTAATATATGTTAAAAGTGCCTTGCATAAAGTTTGCGTCGCAGTCTTTAAAACTTCTTTTGTGTGAAAGCCTATACTTATACGTAAAAAATTTTTTGCTTCACCTGTATATGAAAATCGAGCACCTGGTATCGCTGATACTTTGTATTCTTTTTGACACCATTTGATAAATTTTGTAGCATCCAAATCTTTAAAGAAACATATAATTTTATGAAAAATGAAAAATAAATTAATATATGTATATAATATAATTAAAATATAATTAAAACATATATATATATATATATATCAATATGAAAACTACAATGTTATGTTAGAATTTATTTTGTTTTATAATTATTTGGAATATTTGATGAGTAACTATATAGTTACATTACATAAAAAAGAAATTTCTTATACCTGAGGGAAGATGAATCCAAACAAAATAACCACCTTCTGGTCGTTGATATGAACAACAGTTTGGCAGAAATCGGTCCAAAGTTGTACAAAGTGCATTTAATCGTTCCTAAATTGATTTTAATTGCTCAATTTTTAACTTTTACAACAAATAAAAATATAATAGAACTTTATATTAAAATAATTATGAAATTTTTTTAATTTATGAAAGCGTATACATATTCTATTTTCGTAGTTGAAGATTTTGCTTATCATATATAAATGATGTATTTTTTCGAAATATTAATATTAATAAAAATATTTATTGATATAGAGCTGATATAACACACCTTATAGATCTTTATGATTTTATCAAGATACTGATCCTCGAGATTCTCATGAAGCATACTTGCGATTACTCCAGAAACATAATGATTAACTCCTCCACCGCTGCACATTATGCCTCTGAAAAGTTTAAAAATATATTATTAAATATATACAACAAAAATTATAATAATCAGTCACAAAGTTTTGAATGCGATATTCATATTCATGTATTATAAATAATATATGCATATAAAACAATAATTAACAACAATTTTAATTAAATGATTTATATAAATTGTAAAATTAATTTAATATAATAAATGATTTTATATAATACATATTTGTCTTTAAGAATAATTATTTTTTTAAGAGAAAGGCAAGATTTCTTACGATGTCCTCACAACATTCACAATACGAGGACTGCATTCAATCCATCCAAAACGAATCGCTGGTGAAAAGATTTTAGAAAATGAGCAGTTTGATACAATGTTTCCTCCTTTATAGTCTGAATCTTTCGGATCATCATATGAAAATAATCGACTTGGCGGAAATCCTTGTCCATAATAAAGCAAATTATACACATCATCGCAGGCTATTACTATGGAATTATTTCGTGCAATTTTCACTAAACGTTTACACTGATCTGTCGAAAAATCAAGTAAATAAACTAAATTGCATTATTAATACATCAAGAAGAATATGCAAGATCTTTTTATATATTTCATGTATTTATATATTTTAGATTTACTAATTTTTAATATTTTAAAAGAATAAAACTTTTGTAATAATTAAAAAGAATACATAATTAAATCGCAAATTTTTCTATTACAAAATAATATAGTGGATTATATAGTCGTAATAATGTTACATAAGTATAATGTAATATAAATATATAATTATATATTTAATATAATTTATATTTTTTTATTATTTATTAGATTTATATAATTTCATAAGATCTTACTGTAGTAAGACTATAATAATTAAATTACCAGGCGACAATGTCATTCCAGTTGGATTATGAAAAATTGGTATCGTATAAAACATTGCCCAGAATATTTTTTGATCATTCAGAAAAAAGTTGCCTTTGGACTTTTCTTTAATTATTATTGTTTCAAATGCATCCAAATCTACTGTGTCATCCTTCATCGGTACTATATAAAATAAAAACAATAATAACAGACTTAACATATCTTTATATAATTTTCTTTAGTTTTCTAAAGTATCTAATACTAAAAAGATATATTGTTTATGGTTATTATATATACATTTCGTGTATTATATTTTTATTTTAATTTATAAATATTATATATTCATATTATGTAAATTATATTTCATATTTTTTTTATAAATTTAATAGACTTATGTCATTTCTACCAATGTCTATTAATTTTGATCTTGATTTACTTATTGTCTTTTTTTCCTTCTTACAATAAAAAAAATAAAGAATAACATTGAGATTAAAGTTAATCTACGTTAATAGAAATAGATATTAATTTTGAAATAAATACTCATTAAAATCTAAAAAATTAACTTAAATATTAAAATTAACTTAAATATTATTTGTTTTACGAATATCTAATCAATAAAGCACAGTTTACCTGTAACAATTTTTATTAAAGGAAATTGTTTAAAAGCTTCGAGAGCAATCATATAAGTAACTTTCTCCACAAAGATAATACCATTTGGTGAGAGTATGGTATTCAACAATAATTGAAGACCGTGTGATGCTCCGCAGGTTAATATCAAATTTTCTCTCATTACAGAACTGCCATATCGTTTGCTCAAGAACTTTGCCAATTCATCGCGACATTCCCAAAGCCCCGCTGTGATGCCATATTGAAAGAGATAATATTTTCCTTCCTTTTCTTCTTCTTTCTAAAGCAATGTTTAATTTCATCAATATGATTAATTTTAAACCATCAATATATGTATATATGTTTCGGGATTCCTGAAATCGCTCGCGAAACATTCTATAAATACAGGCAGCGTAATATTGATTTGTTTCATTACTTAAAATATATAAAAAAAAATATATAAAAATAAAATAATAATTTAAAAGATAATTCAAATAAATTGCAAATCAAATATAATTTAGAAGAAATATATGAGCTAAGCTTAGGATTTTAAATGCTTGTTGATAAAGTTCATGACAATATTTGTACACGTATAAGTATATTATTACATTATACTTATATTATTACATTTTACTTACATGTTACTTATATTTTACTTATATTTTATCATTAAACATCAATTTAACTTATACTGCTTTTGTATTTTATTTAACTTTAAATTATTTAAATATTATTACAGTTTAATTTTAATATGAAATAATATTTAAGAATTTTATATAATAATTATACATATTGTCGCGCTCGATATAATAATTATATATTATATATTATACATTGTAGCAACCGTGCACAATTCACTCCCGCTCACTTCCGTATTCATTCACTCGTAAAATAAGCAAGGACACTTTAAGGAACGGAAAAATTTTATTATTAACAATCTCTCAGAAAGGACAACAAAAACGAACACTGCTACTTTGCAGCTCTTACATTCTTTAAGATTATCAAACAACAATCGCGTCGTTAAGGAAATCACCGCTCGGTCGTAATAATATAATTTTATATAATAATTTTTTTTAAACCAGAGATTTTTTTTATTAAAGTATTCATAAATGGCTAATCACTAGCTTTAATAGCATCTTTTGCTTTAATTAATAAAAGTTAATTAATAATATATTATAAATGTTTGTAAAAATTATATATGATTTATAAAAATATTAATATGTATAAATTTCTTCTAATTTTAATGATTCCATTTTTCATAGATTATAATTATTCATATCTATACTAATTATTCACATCTTGTTTATACAACTTACGTAATGAATACAATGGACATATGTACATACAAAGTCTAAAGTTAAAAATAAGAATGATTCATAGCTTATTCTTAAACATTATCATGATTATAATATATTTTTAAAGATAAAAATTTAGGAAAATATAGAAAACTTAAGAACTTAATGGTTAAATATATCGTCCCATCAAATACATAGTAATAATATTAAAATATAATTGATCTTTACCAATCTGTGTTGTGTGGATTTATTCAGTACTTCTGCACAATGTTTTAATAAGTCAGGACCAGGTGCTCCAACTGATAAATTTACAGCTTCTTGATTATAAACATTGAATATCGGATCGCCATCAAACAAGTGTCTCAAATATGGGTCATGAACAGTGTCCATCTTAACTGTCAAATTGTATAATTTGTGTTATCTCATTTTTATAAAAATTTTACAATATATGAATAAGCTTTTATTAAATTACAAACTAAATGTATATATAATTAAAATGATTGGAAATTATGATTTAGATAGAATTAACTTTAATTCTCTTATTTTTTAATTACTTATTATTTAATACGATATATTTATTATAATTTTTAATGTAATAAATATTCAAAAATTTTATTAATAATGTAAAACATTAAAATATTTGACATGTATTTTATTAATTTTATATATCATAATGCATAATATTATACTTCAATAATAATGAAAAAAAATAATTTTTCAAAAGTTTTTTGATAAAATTTTATATAGTTATGTACATAAATTTCTATTAATTTCTATTATTCTATTAATAAGTTTTTAAACTTACAATTGTATATAGATAAACAAATATTTCATATTTTTAATTATAAATAATCAAAAATTAAATAATTTAAAATAATTATTTAATTATAATTATAATTTAATTATAATTTAAATTATAAAATTTAACATTTTTCATACAAATGTATATAAATAGATTGTCAGAATAAATTTTATATCTATATTATTTACTCTTGCACTGAAAAAAGAAAAAAATGCTATTGAACTAACAGTATTAGTCTAATTGAAAATAATAAAAATAATTTTGTTAATTCAATGACATTATTAATGAAACGAAGATCTTGATTATTAAAACAAGAGCATGATATACTGTTTGATGCTGTTGCATATTTGATGCTCTTGTTTTTTCTCAGTATAAGAACAATGACGTATAAGAACTTTACTGATAACGTATTAGATCGATAAAAGCAAACTGACTGAGCAACAATGTATGTACATCACATCATAATCAGCAAATACACTTTAATGTAGGAAATTTCAGAAAAATAGTATACTTTAAAATAATTAAATGTTCTCTTCTGTGCACAATATACAGAAATTAAAATTTCTTACGTAAATTTAAATCTTCAAATAGAATAATATGTACGTCGTTAATCACATTAAAAAAATGTCTTTAAACAGAACTTTAAACGAAAAAACTTAAAAATATCTTAGGTACACATGACCCGCGTCATGCAATTGCAAAAGATTGACTGAAGAACAAGTCGGAATTGCAGATGTCGTAATAGACGTTCACTTGTGACTGATATAAGCACATTCTCGTGTCTTTTCGTACAATTTCGTATGGTTCCGTGCACATATTAATTATCAAGCACATTGAAGATCTTTCTTCTTCATATCTTAGTAATATACTATAGATCATGGGTATACTTAGAATTTTTTTTCAGGGGAGGGGGTTATCAATTTTATTACAAAAACAGTAATGTCTTGCATTAATAAATTACTTTTTTGGATATTTTAGAGCTTAGAATATCTTCTCATTCCTGAATTTTTTGAAACGGAAAATATTGACTTTTATAAATGATAGCTTTTATTTTTTTACATGAAAAAATATAGATAAAATATGACATAAACAATTTTAAAGAGGGGGAGTGAACCATATTTCTTTTGGATATGCCCATGTAAATATTGAAATATTAAATGTGAATATTATAATAAATATCAATTTCGATAGACACATTTGAATAAGCTTTTTTAATGTTATGTATTTATATTGATTATAATATCAGTGTAAATATATATTTACACATATATTACATTTCTTTACATTTATTTTCATTATCATTCTGAATTATTATCAGCTTGTAGGAAGTACAAAATATAATAAGAAAATTAATCAACATTATAAAAGAAATAACAATGAAAATCGATTTAATTATGCGCCTTTTTAAAAAATATAATCAATATGAACGTAAAAAACGAGCATAAAATATGAGTTATTATCTAGAGAATAGATATCTAGAGATTGTATCTTTTAGATACATCACAGATACAAAAATGAAGCATGCATATAGAGTTCTTAGAATGAAGCATGCATATAGAATTCTTAGAAAGGAATTTACTAAGGAAAGACATTAGATAAAAATGTAATCACTTTTCTTCATGCATAAATTTTCCTTGTTGTGTATATACATCAAGATACCATATAAGACAAAAATGTTCTCGTTTGTAATATATACAAGGCAAAATTACATAAATTCAAAAAGGAAAAACAAATGATAAGAATGATTGTTTTTTATTACAATAAATTTTTACGATATAATGATACAATAAAGATTTATAAGTTCTATGTCCACAACCGAATGGCAAATGCAACTCCTCGCAAATTACATAACGTTCGATTACACTGTACAGTTTCTAATTAACACGTTCAATCGCAATCAAAGGATCCCGCACATTTTATAAACATTGAAAAAAGTGGCTTCGGTCAAATTGGCAGAAAGTAAAATATATTTTAATTTAGATGGTGCTGATTAAAAGTTTTCTCTGATAAAAAAATCAAAAAATCAATAGTATAAAAGATACGATCGTTTGAAATGAATGCTATTAGAGTTTAACCCATTAAAGCTTATATCTAGATCAGCAAAAGAAGAAAGCTAAAAAATAATTATTAAAAATAGAACTGGAGCATAAAAAAACATTTCTGATACAAAAGCATTGCAAAAATTAATTTTGCAACTAATTATTATAAATAAATAATTTTTTACATAAACAAAGAACGATTAAGAATTATTAGTACGATAAGAATAGTACGATACGATTAGTACGATACGATAAGTACGATACGATAAGAATTATTAGTTTATTAAATCTAGTTGTTTTTGATAGTTGAGCAGCGACTATTATTTCAAGAATTATTTTACACTTTATAATCTATTAGACAGATATTTTATCTATTAGACAGATATTTCTAATATTTTTTACAAGTTTTAAGAATATGAAAATATCATGTTTTTAAGAGAAAAGTACAAAATGAAACTACACGACGCAAGAAATTTTTTGTCATTTCTCGCTTCTGACGTCATATAATCGATGTCGCGCGGTGAGAGAGCCGAGTCTTAATGGATTAAACTCTAATAACATTTACTTCAAATGATCGTATCTTTTATACTATTAATTTTTGGATTTTTTGTCAGAGGAAATTTTTAATTACCATCTAAACTAAAATATTTCAATTTCAGCCAATTTGACTAAAGCCAGTTTTTTCATATATCATAAAATGTGCAGGGTCTTTTATATATGAAATCAAACGTGCGAGGATGAAGAAAATAGAAAGACAGATATTTTCTTGGTTCGTTCAAGAAAATCACGTGTCTTTCCTCGTGCGGGAAGTAACACATCGATGAATGATATATTACAAAAAGAATCTGTTACACTAATAATAATTAGTAACACTTAATACAATGTACACAATACGTATTGGCTATATTATTACATATAAGATACTGCACAGTGTGTAGCGAGATTGAAAATCTATGCGGATTTATTCTTTCGCATATTGAAGCATTTATTGCAAACTTTCGTTTTTATTTCAATCAGAAAATATGATCCTGAGTAATATGCAAATAATTATTTAGAAAGAAGAAAGAGAATGATGAATAAATATTTTGAATCTAAATATATATTTTTTTTCTTTAATTTTCGAAATAATTTGATTTGATTGCTTCATAACATTATAAAAAAAATATTAAAGCTAGAAAATTGATATTATTAGTGTCATCATATAACAAACTGAAAAATATATTGTATATATATTGTATATATTGTATATATAATATATTTAAATATTATATATATAATAATATGTAATCTTTTTTTTATCCATATTACAAGATGATACTAGTTGTATTGCTTGTGAGAACAAAATTGATTGTGAAGGTTTATATTATTCCTAAAACAGATCATCAATCTCGCGCACGCTTCTGCTTGTCTATAGCAAATGCAAGGCTCATAGAACAGAGTTCCCGTAAATTTATTAAATACAACAAAGATCCATTTTGTATCATAAAATTTGTTCTTTCGTGTATTTTCTTCTTTTTTTTCTGTACAACATGGCACGTCCTATCGTACTGTTACTTGGTGCGGCTACGTACAAATCGCTATATTTTGGCGATGATCACTGATTTCATTCAAATACTCTCCACGTTTTATGCCTGTAAAAGCTTCCGTTTACTATGCTATCCGTTAAACTATGTACAAAGTCGCGTTTTGTATATAAAAATCGAAATAATTCATCATTTCATTTTAAAACCAATATTACCGATTTCTACTATAAAGACAATGGCATAAGAGGAAGGAAAAAACATCTTCAAGTCTCTTTGCTTCTCAATTCTTAAGTAGAGTCGCATTCGTCTGCATCGTGATCAGCTCGAATCTCGACACGAAGCGAATTTATTCTCGGCAGTAAAATAGGACAATATAATTTCGCTGTCGTAGCTTACTGCGAGAAGGGAAAGGTGCTATCATTGTGGTATTTGAGTGTTCTCAGAAGAAAGTAAAATAATTCGTATCACAGTCAGCGGTATACCGTACAAATGTTTTGCCCGGTTGCCCTAACGTCTAATAATTTGAGCGGTAGATAATTGGATTTTTTTCTCATAATGTAATACACAATTATAAAGTAGATAAAAAACAAAAACTATTATTAATCAGATTTATTTATGGACGTTGTTGCAAGCTGGCTTTTGTAGCGGAACCGCTTAACTTTTATTATTCTAAGCGGAACACTTCATAAATGCTATGCTAAAATATATTTAAAAGCTTTAATTAAAAGCTTTAATTAAATTTTCAACAAGAGTTCGAATTGAGAAATAATAAAATTAAGAAAACATTATTGTTATTTTGAATATATATAAATTATCGTATTCTAAATTCAGAATTAATTTAGATTTTTTTACTAACTTTTTTATAAAAAATATTTCTTTTTAGTTCATGATACATCTTTTTTACGTTTGTTATAAAAAAACGTAAGAAGTTTGTTATTTATTAACGTACCATTAATAAATTTGTTTTGTATTTGTAATAAACAAATAGTTTGACAGTTTATAAAACTTGAGCGATTTTATATTTCAAGTATTCCGCTCAAAAATACCTGAAATCATTTTTGCATTGATAAAATTTTAACAACAATAAATTATTTTGAAATTTACGAGCGGTTATAATACAGCCTTAATTCTTCGATATTTTGCACTCATAAATATGTCTGATTTTAAAATTTAATTCTCTGAAAACATTGATTTATAACAAATGTGGTTGTCCTCGTTTCTATGTACAAAATATTTTCCTGTTCTCCCTTTCGTCATGTTACCCTCCTTTCTTTCTTTCCGCGACGGGAAAACAAATTCATCCGAGGAGAAGCTACGCCAATCCTTCCAGTATTCGTTCTCGTTCGTGCGATGCTTTGAATATAACTAATTAATAACTATGTTCAGCGTGACGTAATAAGCAGAAGCAGCTTCTATCGGCAAGCTCGCCGCCGCGTGGGTGTATTCGTTATCATTTTATTTCGAACTTTTCATTCTCTTTCCACCCTTCGTGACCAGTTCATCTGGTAATCTTCCCCGTTTACCATTGAGAACGACGAGACTCTGCACCCCATGCCTTTTCTCTTCTTATTACACACTCGCGCTTGCTTGTTATCTGTTCGCTCTCCGTCATCGCTCTCTCTCCACTTTTTCCAACGTTTTCACGCAAGATTGAAAAGAATTCGAGTTACCCGCTCCGAATATCCGAGAACCACATTTGTCAAAGAATAAATATCGTCATTATGAATATTAGTTTTCAGAATAGATACTTTTATAAGATTAAAAGCGAAGCTAATTTAAACTTATAAAATTTATAAAGATCAATATAATATAATATCAATAAATCAATAGATCATTAATTTCAAAGGTTTTATAAATCCTAATAATAAGACTATTTTTTCAAAGATAAATGTAAAACAAATTTTTTTTAACCTTCTAATGTAAGGCCACTTATATGTCATTTTCAATAATTTTATATATATATATATATATATATATATATATATACAGGTGTCCGGCATCGGTTATATCATCTCTCGTGTGCAAGTAGAGTTGGTAAAACTAAATAGAAAAGTTCTCTATCATTTTGCAATTTTCGCGATAATTATCGAATTATTAATTATTAAAAATCACGCTATTAGTCCGGCCCACCGGCAAATGCAAGCGCGCGGTAAGATACTCCCGCCCGGCAATCATCATTGATAGGTGCGTGAGGAATTGTTTACTTCAAGGCAATAGCTATAACCAGTATATTAAAGAAAACAATTCCTCGCGCGCCTAGCAACGATGATCGCCGGGCGGGGATATTTTACTGCTCGCTTGCATTTGCCGATGAGCTGATACGGTCATTTTTAAGAATTAATAACTCGATAATTATCGTGAAAATTGCAAAATGATACAAGACTTTTTTACTCAGTTTTACCAGCTCTATCTACACACGAGAGATGATATGATCGATGCCGGACACCCTGTGTATGTATATATATATATATATATATATATATATATATATATATATATATATATATATATATAAAGCCCGTCACAAAAAGTGACATAGGTATATAAGCACAACATACCATCATCCGAACCAATAAACATATTATGTAAATCAATATGGCGACTTTATACTGGATGTTTATTGGTCTAGATAATTTTATGGCATATTCTATGCATTTTGTGTGTGATGGCCTTAAATATTAGGAATTTCGTTTTGCAATTGTAAGACTTAAAATTTGGCTTAATGTAGACTCAAAAAACTATTAAACAAAGACGATATTGTAAATAACACATTGACATTGTAAATAAGTCCTAGGATATTTCTTATCCTTGAGAAGCTAGCGCGAAAAGTAATTTATTTTATTTACAAGCCACGACAAATGGCACGTTAAGAATATTTTTGCACTACTTGTTTGCGAGTATCGCCATCGCGCGACTCTCCTTCATGTATGTCATTATAATTTTTTCCATTTCTATTTATATCCCATAATACGCACGAGTCTCTAGCTTATATCTAATCACAATCAAACACGGCACTTGAGCGAAGTGTCCTTTATAAGTACAATGAATTCTGTCCTTAGACATTGAGTAACTATGATGCGTTCAAATGATACTTCAATGATAAAACGTCCCAAAGTTTTGTCACTTCTTTTTAAAATTCACTTTTTCGAAGATTATTCTTGGTCCCGTAGAATCTTGAGCTTCTTTTTACATTACTGAAATCATACCGTAGTTTCATTTTTCCTAAAAGGTTTTAATGGCTGCAATTCTCTTTCCAACCGATCAAAATCATTGTAATATTCATGATCTGATTCTTCTTCGGAACTTCGCTGTCTAATTTGAGATCCAAAAGCGCCATTTGTCAAAACTTTTTCTAAATCCGGCGTAGGAATACCTAAAGTTTGAGGCGTAAGTGGACCCTCATCTTGTGACATTATGTATTCCGGATTGTCCAGTGATGTCTTTCCTTGAATCATTAGGAAATCTGGATACTTCCGAAAACCATTATTTAACCGTTTCGGTTCGGATTCTAAAAATAAAATAAAAATAAGTTTAACTTTATAAAAAGAAATATAAAAATATAATAAATAACACTCAATAATAAATAAAAAATTAATTACTTAGAAATTATGAAATCATATGTATACTAACAAATAAATAAAATATGACTTTTTAAAAACAAAATTTAATGTATTAATGTTCAATGTTACATAATATAGATAAAATTATTTAAAATAATATAACATTTTACTTCTATTATTTACCTATTGGTTTAGATTCCCCAATAAGATCCATATATTGTGTCGTATTAGCTGGCAGTTGTGGTGATGGCATAAGGTAATCATCTTCATCCAATGGCAAATCCAATTTTAAATTCCCTACTTGAGCTTGTTGATGTGCGGTATTCACTTTTGTATCGAAACAATCATCCGTCACGTCACAATCTGAAATTTATGCGATGTTTCATTAAATAAATTTATCCTATAATATTTATGTAACTTGATTTAATATTAAACATTATTGCAAGTTTCACAGAAATATTGTCGCGCTCGCGGCGGGCACTCGCACAGATTCATTCGCGCACTTACTCGTGAAAAAAATAAGACCATTTTATAAAAGAAGGGAAAGAAGGAAAGATTATTCAGAGCGTTGATAAAAAGCATAATGTTAGCAATGGCTAGGCTCTCTCGCGATCGAAGTTCACTACCGCATCGACAGAGATGATTTTCTTCTTGTAGGTCAATACGTACTCGGGGGGCAATGAGGAATCATCGCTCGGTCGTAATACTATTTTATTTGATTTCTTTAAATTTAATAGTTAAAAATTTTCGTTTACTTACCTCTAACGCCGACCATTTTTAATGGATCTGAACAGTATCTCGAATTTGAGTTATCCGATCCTGTGACATGTCCGCAATGACCATTAGGATGCGTGTAATGCGTATGTTGACCGGAATTGCCAGCTTCGTGCGACGTGTTTCCATTTCCATGATTTCCACCATACCTCAAAAGCTCTCTGTCCCAATTTTGTTGATTCTGTGGCGTAGGCGAATCAGCCGCAAGTGGCTTGCTATTTGGCCAGTACAACTTCACCGGTGTATTCGGTGGCGAACCGGAAATGCTAGATGCAGAAATCGTGGGGGGAAGCGGCGCTCGCGTTTTAGGTTGCAGATACTCATCGGCGTCCACGAGAGCTTCGGGACCATCCATCGCTGATGCGAGATTTCGTATCATCTCTTTTTCATCCTGAAAATTCACATTAACAATCAATATAATGTTAAACAATTATAAAAAGAGAGAGAATTATTTTTGGAAAGATATATTATTATAAAAAAATTGCATTAATAAAATTATTACGAATATGCTTTTTATCATAATTTATATAATAATCGTCTCAAATAAATAAAAAGTTAATAAAAAGATATAAATTTTTTATAAATATAAATTACCTGTAGTGTATATGAAGGCAATCTCATATACTTATCTCCTTTAATAGCAAGATATCGACCAGGATCTCTAGACATTTTTGCAAAATCTTCTGCTAGGTCCTTGAAACTAGGCCTAGACTCGGCGTCAAGCATCCAACATTTAATCATGATCATATATACATCAATCGTGCAAATCGTAGGCTGCGGTAATCTTTCACCCTTCTCCAGCAACTCGGGTACGTTTCGAGCAGAGACATTTTCGTATGGTCTACCACCATAAGTAAGAATTTCCCAAATGGTTACTCCAAAGGCCCACACGTCCGATTTGTGATTAAACACTCGATGCTGAATGCATTCTAATGCCAACCACTTTATCGGCATCTTTCCGCCTGCAGCTTTATATTGTTCCTCGTTAATGTCTAATAATTTAGCAAGACCAAAATCAGTGATCTTCACGCAATTAGGAGTTTGCACAAGGACATTTCGCGCTGCCAAATCTCGATGGACCAATCTTCTCTCTTCTAGATAAGCCATACCTCTCGCGATTTGTGTGCACCAATTCAATAACGGCTTCGAACCGATTTTATCCTTGTATCTGCGTACGAAATCCAACAGACAGCCTAAAGGCATCAATTGAGTGACCAACATCATTTGCGACGTCATGCATACTGCAAGTAACTGCAGCAGATTCGGATGCTCGACACTAGCCATAATATAAGCCTCATCCAGAAATTCTTTGGACGTGTTTGCACCTGTACCATCGTGGAGAACTTTTATAGCGACAGGAATTTTTATATTCTCCCCTTCGGGCACCCAGACACCTTTATACACATTACCGAAAGCACCATAACCCAGTATACCACCCTTTCTCATCTCCTCTTCCTTAATAATTCGCAGTTTAGCAAGATTTGGTTTTACACCCGTTGGTCGAAGCGGTTCGTTATCATCTAAACCAGTTAAAGCCATCGTCATCTTTACCGTATTTTCCTTAGTTTTCGTTTTTACTCGCCAGAAGTACAATGAAACAGCGACAATGACAATGAATAATCCTAATAGGACCACAACCCCGGCCAAAACAGCTGGATGAAAATCGTTATCCATTTGATAGCCAAGGCCTATTGTTTCTACCGAACAATATGGCTCACTGTCTTGTGGAAATATCTTGTGAGGATACTCTGGTGGGCAAGTCTCCGTACAGTTGAAGGACGTTGAATTATCGTTAATATCATCTGTCCTATCCTAAATATATAAACCATGTAAAAATAATTAATATTTTGATTCTTAACTTCTTTATAATAAAAAATATATTATAAATTATAATTACAAAGATATAAATTTTAACACCAATATAATAAAAGATATTATACTGTAATTTTTTCCTCTACAAATCTATTGTATTGTTTTATTTATTAAATATATAATTAAAATTATATTTTTATTATTTTTTTTACTTTACTATTTTATTAATATTTATAAAATAGTAATTAAATTAATAATTTAGTAATATTTATAAAATATTTATAACATAATTAATATTATTTTTTAATATTGACATCTACATACAATATAAATTTTATAATTCCGGCATTTGTAACATTGATTAGCGCCTGGTCCGAAACATCCTCGGCATTCTCCAAAGCATGGTATACATAGTTGCGTATCGGCATCCGCAAAATGATCAGCAGGACATTCATCCTCACATTGTTCTCCTCTTTTGAACTTGGTGCATTGTTGACATACTTGCTCGTGAAAACCGTATCCTGTGCACTTCTTGCAACGTGGATGGCATTTACGACAGACTCCTTTTCCAGCGAGAAGTTTTAAAGGACCTTGCTCCACCGGACTCACAAATTCATAATAATGTCCTGTGTATTTTACACAAAAAATGCTATTTTATCCAATATTAAATTACATTTTTGATAGCACTTCTTATGAAAAATTAGATAAATATTATTATTATAAAAATATATAATTAATTTCAATTGTATTGTGATAATAAAATACTATTCCGTGATAATAAATTACTATTATTTTTGAATATTCATAAAATTAATGAGGATAAATAAAATAATAAATAATAATTTTTTTAATCATATAATTGGATATTAATTGGCAAAAATTGGATAAAATATTGGCAAAAATTATAAAGCAGCTATTAAATGAATCTTACCATCAGGACATGGTTCTTTCTTTTGTAAACATTTCTCTGGTATGTGGCCATTTATAACTGCCTTTTCGCAACTATGACATCCATTGGCGCCTATGTTGTTTTCTGGTCCCTCGCAACCGCCCTCGCAATTCTCGTGGCAGTGTTTGCATTGACCTTTGTCGTTGTATTTCGAGGATGGGCACTCGGGCACACAGAACGGTCCGTCTTGCACGTGTTTGCATTTCACGCATTGGTCGGCATTAGGACCAACGCAGGAGCCATCGCATTCTTCGTGACATATTTTACAGCTCTTTTCGTCCGCTTGATAAATTCTAATGACATAAATAATCAATTGTTAAATAACGTTGAAATGTCACATAAAAAAGTAATACAAAAAATCAAACACAAACAAAAAAATTAAAGTAACAAGAAAAATAAAGCACAGAAAATTAACAAAGATAAAAAATAAGATATACACAGAAAATAATTTAAATATATTTAATATTCAAATTTTTTGTTATTCGTGCCATTCGCTTTTTCAATACAAATGTAGATTAAAATGGTAGATTAAAATGGTGATGAGAGTGCATGTACTACTTAATACACATATAACTGTTTACGAAATGGATGAAAAATACGGCGAAAATTGAAGATTTAAGTTTCTCGCGGGAGATTTTCGATTTACCTTCAATCCATGATCTACGAGAGCAATTTTGATTGAAAAAAAGACGCATTATTGAAATTTTCAATTTCATATTAAATAATTCTATTTCTTGATTTACCCTGGCGCAGTACAATCTTGAAGACAATCATTTCCTAAAATAAAGTTCTTGCACGACAGACACTGTGCCGGTCCTGGTCCCCAACATCCTTCATTAGAACATTGTTCATCACATACAAGGCCATCCTTAACTGTAATTTAGATAATATTCTATATAATTTTTGTACAGAAGCCCAATAACTTATTTATATAAAAATAAATATGAATTAATAACATAATAATATTGATAACATTTTTTTAAAAATATAGTCAACATTAATATATAATATTGATAACATTTTTTTAAAAATATAGTCTTCAAAAAATAAAAATAAAAACTCTCAAAATAAAATTTATCATAATAAATATGCTACGAAAATTTAATACTTTAAAAATATCTACAAACAAAAATCAATTTAAAAATTAAGAAACTACGTACATATCTTTTTATTATACTTACTGCATTCGCTTTCGTTTCGATTATTCGACAAGAGACTTTCATGTTCGAATGATTTTTTTATTTTATTCCAATTAATACTTTGCGCATAACACAAATTTTTATTCTCCAGAATAGCGATCGAGCCAGAATAAATCTTTTTCAAAGAGCTAAGACCGAAAGATACCAAAGATGTCTTGACGATATATAACGATGCAAAATATTCTGTGAGTGCTCTGCCTCCGATCACTTCCAGATTTCGAAAGTATGAAAGGTTCTTGAAGTCCTTATGATCTCCTTGAATATTAAGATAGCCTGTAATCTCTTTCAGCGTTTTGAAAACTTCTAATCTATCGGGATGCATCTTTTCGTATCGTTTGCCAAATGTATAGTTTGGATAGACATGCTGGAAACCTTCAAAACTCTGATCCAAAATCGTAATAGATCCTTCGATAATGGTACAATCCTTGAAAGTGTCAATGTTACCGGAATGAACTTTTTCTACTCCTTTACAGGTTTTTGGGCAAGGACCATCGCAAGGTACACACTCGCCATTCACTGCTTTCTTCTTCGATGGACAAGATCTTACACATGCACCATTATCCTTTAAAAGATGTTCTGGACATCGTCTTACGCAAGTTGCCCCGTATGCGTACTTTCCTTCAGGATTGGCTTCCCATGAATAAGTTGTTGGATTGTATCTAAAAAAGTCATCGGTATTAGATACAAATATATTTTTTTATTAATTTCATTGAGTAATTTTATTATGAATGATCAACATTATGAGCAAATTTGGTTCTTTTTTCATATTAATTTATTACTTAGAAAAGTTTAAAAGAGTTGTTATTTTATCGGTTAAATGCGTTTAAAAATGTTATAGCATTATCACGTAATACCTTTTGTAATATTTTACTTTAATTTTGTGGTAAAAAATGTAAATATATGATGTGATACTTACTTTTGCATAGACGGGCATTCCTGAGTACACACGCCATCGTCAAAGAAATTTTTACAGGCAAGACAATCGCTCTGTTTGGGTCCAGTACAACCACCTGCGCAAAAAAGATGGCAACATTCGCGCGGATTAGGGCCGAAGCATCTGCCCTGCCAGCATTGAGGTGAGCAGTTTGTCTTCGAGAATTGCTGACAGTTTTTCGGACCTTCGCCCCAACAGCCCTGTGCACAGCTTTCGTCGCAAGCTGGACAAGCGCGTTCCGGCGATGAAAAATTGTATACGTAAAAGTATCGTCCACTTTGACCTGTGATTATTTCCTCCCAATTGATAGTTTTGATATGGCAGAGATTGTAGTTGTTGTACATGCCCACGCTCCCGTTGAGTATATCTATAAACCGATCAATATATCTATCAATATATCTATAAACCAATTGCGGCGAATTAAATGCGAACAAGATGAGAGAGTTCGTTTTAAATTTTCCCTTTCGATATTGTTCGACCAATGTAATTACTTTTAACAAATAATTTGATAGTTCCAGAATGCCAAATTGTAATTTATAAATTTTTTTATAAATTTATATATAACTATTGAAACATGTTTTTTTTTCTGTATTTGTACTATAAAGTTACAATTTGTAAATTATAAATCATACGTTCAAATTAATCATGAATTCGATTCTAATTTATTCGATTCTAATTTATGAATAAATATTCAAAGATAGTGTGACATGCCTTATATCCATGTACAAAATAACATACCTCTGAGGGCCGGCATCTCCAAGTTGTGCATTTGACACATCGTAACGAAGAGGGCAAACTCGTGGTCGTGAATATTGAGTTTGAAAAGGGTCCTGCCACGGATGATCTGTAGACTTGGGAGGACGATCCTCCGTACGTCCACGTGACTGATGAGGACGTAACCGGTGACCTCCCGTATGTACTGGAGGAAACTAAGGTCGAAGGATTTGTTCTGGAGCCACGTGATCTCCAGGTTACCATCGACGTAAGTACAGTTGGTGTACCGGTCTCGAAGATTCCGGTAGTGATGTTGTTTATTGGACGGCACGGAGAGACGGCCATTTGTACCGATGCAAACTGTAAGCAAAATAATTAAATTTATATATTTACATTTATATATTTATATAAATATTAAGCTAACGAAAATTATTATTTCGATCCTCATCTTTCTCTCGGTTTTTTAAATTATAAATAAATCTAGGGAAATAATTATAATAATAGTGATAGTAATACAGTTATATTTTTACTTGATTTATATCATTGAGTTAATATGAATATAAAAAGCGAGTCTTATATTTATTATGTGATTTTTTAACTTAATAATCGTCATTTGCTTTTAATCGACATAATTTACTTGTTATTGCAATTTATTATTACATAAATTAGTATCACATTCAAATTAATCTCAAAATTATGAAATATAATTTAATAATATTTGTTCATCAATGAATATTATAAACTGCGTATAGGATCGCAATATCTTCCAAGTATATACACTATTTAACACAGTAAGTTTAGTTGAGCAATTCAAATAACGGTTCGGATTAAAGTCAAATATTAAGATTAGAATCTTTTTTATGTAGAGGAAATCGCACTTAATTCATTTCTGATTACAATAGTTTGTAGACACCACCCACACTATCAAGAATATATTCTTGCAATCTATAGATAGTGTATGTACAAAGTGTGTCGTACTAGTGGGCGAACCTTTACAAAATGCAGTACACGCGCCGTCGTGATTTTGTTGTGCAATTACGAGCTTGAGTTGATTGTGTTTAAGTGACCAACGCATACATTCGGAGGCACCATGTGTATACTTCGTGCATAAGTTATGGCAAATGTTTGTGGCTTACAGAACAGGGCAAGACATTCACAAAATGTAAACCATAAAGTTGCTCGTATTTCTTAGCAAAAATAATCATTTAATTGTATATTCGCAAGAATTAATATTAATATTGAAAGACATCTACGTAAGCTTTGGATAAACACACCTTTCACCTTACGTATAAAATAAAACTAATTTACAACTTCTTTTTCGTTAAGAGCGTTAAGTTTTTATTTGGCGAGGTTTGAGAAGGAAAAGTTAACATTTCAAATAAGTAAGTTTATGTAATTTCATGTAAAATTAGTATGTATTAGTATGTTTATTTAAAAGAGATTTTTATCGGAATAATTAAAATTAATGTAAAATATCGTTAAGATTATTAATGTTTAAAATAATTTAGATATTTTTCATAATATTAGATATTAAGTCGTCAAAAAAAGCAATTGTATTTTTTTACCTCTTTTATTTAATTTCCACAAGTATTATTTAAAATAATTTAGTACATAATAATTTATAATAAATAATTAAGAAAAAAAATCATTTGTTATCAATACTTTAAAGAAGTACTATCTTGTTGCACATAATTTTTCCTATAATAATTCAATAATTATGAAATAAACATAAATATCGCGAAAAATATTTAAAATATTTAAAAAATATTTAAAAATTAACCAAATGAGTAAATTTCTTTTGACACGTAAATATAGCATTATAGAAAAGAGCTCAAAGTTTTATTAGATAGCTTCGTGCAAATTCCTTGCGAAGCAAAGAAATGACCGTCGTCGCAGAGGACATCAGAGACATAGTCGCACGTTCGCTGCCCCGGAATTTGGTTTTGCTCGCGACTTAAATCGCACTCATATCCTCGCGGACAGTTCGCAAACGAATGATCGCGTGATCGGCACGCGGTGCTGAAAGGGCGGTCTTAATCTGGCCAGCGATCGGAATCATGTGAAAATAATTGCGCAGTAAGGACGTTCCTTCTTGCATGAGGTACTTGGGGTGTACCGCAAAAGAAAACTCGTCGTTGTTGCCGACAATGTCGGAGATCGTGGACCATGGAAGGAAAGAACCGGTGGAACGAACGCAAACTCGAGTACCGTGTATTTGTATCGAACAGATGCTACTCAGAGTCGCAGGATACCAAATGCGCGTGGCATGGCGCCAGGAGCCCCGAGAATGCAGACCGAGCATGGATCTGCATTGGCGATGGGATCACGCAGGTTTTCTGCCATTCTCTATCTTGTATCCCGCAAACTCGAGTCGCATCAAAGATGAACGACTTGATTGCTATAATGAAGAGGTATGGCGAATATTTGGCGGAATTTATTTGACGAAATTTATTCGGCGATTTTTCGTTTAAGAAGAAGTACCGCAGTGAAATCGCAAGATTTATTCGATACGCGGAAAGATTTTTGTTATCACGTAAATCCTTCTTGCATACAAAAATAAATATTAAATTAAATAACATAAAAATAAGATCAGATTTTGTATAATTCTTTGCTACAATATTTAATCATAATTCTTCAGATAAGTAATATTACTTTTGTGTGAAATAGAAAGATTAACGAATTGATAAATAGAAAAGACTTTTATTTCGATGGATTTTTCTTAGAAAATTAAATGTTTTAATTTTCTAAAAAAAATTAAATGTATAATTACATGCTAATTCATTAATTAGCAAAGTTAGATGAGCGTATATTCGCATTCTCTATGTTATTGTATACTTTGTGTGTAAAAGAATATACGAGAAATTATTTAAAGTGCAACTTTCATTAATTAAAATTATCGACAATTTCTTTTAAGACAATGACAATAGCTATCATATTTGTACCATATTATATTTTGCTTCTTAAATCATTCGAGAAAAATTCTTTTTTTAGGCTTAGTATTATATTTAAAATACGATTTAATCTTTCAAATATAAATAACGTAAGTTTACTTCTAATTAAAGTAAGTTAATTCTAAAGTAAGTTAATTCTTTTATTGTATGATATGTTAAATATGTGGCTTTGATATTTTTATAGCTAATATAATCGACAGATGTTATCCAGTAAACAGAATTATATACCTACACCGAAACATATAATGACTCGAACCGACACGTCGAGAGGAACCTTATGAGTGCCTTGGCTTTCTTGGTAGAAGGTGTTCTAATGAAAAAGGAACACCACGAATGTGATGACCGTACAGACGTTTAGACAGAAAGAAAGTAGAAGTTCGCCAAGAAGTGTCGGTTAAGGTCGACGGGCCGACACGTTCCTCCGTTCTTGTTTTCCAAGCTCCGAGGCTCGCTCACCCGCGTAGCACAAAATTCATCATTAGATCCTCAGAACCGAGATACACCTCGGCAGAAACGTGGTGATTATCCCCGACGGCGAGGCTGCGAAAATTGCTCGGCGAGAGCCGCTCACTCTTGCACGTGGAATTAACATTTTGCCAAATTTACGACGCCTGCACCGTAACCGAAGACAATGGCGGTGATATTGATTATGGGCGTGGCGCGAATATCGCCTTCTCCATTATCTGTGAAGTTCGTAAGAAACCCGCTGCTTGCTGCTAAATCTAAACTACAAATAGTTATATCATAGTTTGGTATTAGAAATAATAATCGTAGTTAAGATATTAATTTTATTCGCCGATTGAATAATTCTTACAATTAGAAAATAAATTTGGCAAGAATGGCCAATTATAAAAAGAGAAAAAAAATCAATCAAATATATATGCTCCTTAATTCATAATTTAAGAAAATAATAAGATAAATTATATAATATAGAACTTTTCATATATATTTCACATATTATGAAAAGAAGATATATATATATTAAAGTTAAGTACAAAGAAAATAGCAACAATAGCTGGAGTTGTGCAGTCCCAAATGTAATTTGAAATGTGTAAATGATAAATCTGAAAAAAATCGTGAAATATGAGAAGCGAGGAAGACGTAGGATGTGAAGAACAAGTGGCCAGCAGAACGCGACTCCGAAATCCCGCGGTGAAGACTCTTTTGTGAACGCAAAAACAGTACATCGCACTGAGACATACGTTATCCTCCGACCACCTTCTAGGAGAAGAGCGTCAGGAGATTTTTATGCGGCACTTTAAAATACTCCCTTCTCCATTAAAAATCCCAAAGTAATACGAAATAACCGCACGCCGATGGCGGCGACGGCGGCGCCGTTTATTTGAGCTCGTAAACATCGATACTGTCGAGCCTCTCGCAATCCCCACCATCGAAATTGTTTCTGGGTGCTAAGATCCCTCTTTTCCCCCTCTTCCTCTCAGCCCTCCCTCTAAAACGGAGCCCTGCGGCTAAATGCCCGACGAAATAAAACTTGAGTATCGTAAACGCGCGAAATAACTATCGGCTCGAACTGCTCGAAAGAAAGAAAAAGAAAGTTCAAGGTGAGAAAAGATTTTAAAGTGAGGATAAAAAAGAAAAAAAGTTGTGAGAGAGATAGAGAGAGAGAGAGAGAGAGAGAGAGAGAGAGGGAGAAAGAGAGAGATTTATGCAGATTAATTTTAATATTAAATCATTAATTTTATTCCTGATTACGTTTTCATCATATCCTACATATTAATCATTTTAAAACACGAAGCGACATTTTATAATCCGGTATTATTATTCAAACCGGTCCTCGAAAAACGCTTAATTTATGATTAAGATTATTAACCGATCAATTTAATTCGCGGCTCGACCGGCAGCCAATTCTCTCTTGTGAATCGTCTTGTCATTGTGATATTGAAATTGTATTCTAATCCGTGGCTAGTGTTGAGCAATATACCATACTTTCGTCGGGGCTCAAGACGAATTGCTTTGTCATCACGGTCGTTCGACTACAGTCCTGGTCGGCTTCGCATACAGATCCTCGGCGCGGGATTGAAGAACGAAGGACGAGAAGGATACATCCGAGCCGGAGTTGTATAAGGCTCTCGTATACGTTATAACCGTGGCGTAACCATCCCAGGGCGTAACATTAATAGCTTTATGGTTTATTGCTTTCGAGTCTGCGGTTAAGTTCCTCCGCTCCCTGTGGTGCGGCCGGCCCGAAGGCTACGATGCGGTACATCTCCGCACGTTCATGTACCTCCATTTTTCGATTTCGTTATGTCGGTGGTGCGACGGCGTTTTATTCACGTCGACCCCCTCGATCATGACTCTTCCTCCTCCCATTTTCGCTTTTCGCCGTCTTTTCACGCCACTGGCATTTGTAATGTGTTATATTCGAGTTAACTCTTGTGGTTGTGTACTTTCCTAATCCAGACTGATAACTGATGAATTAGGAGTAAGGGAAACTTGAATTGCAAAAAATAAATATTTTAGAAAACAAATTTTGAGATATTCTTTCATCCAAGGGAATAATTTAAATTTATTTATTCATTATAAAGACATATATATTTCACTCGTTATTTTAAAGTTATTTATTTGCTAATTTTAATTGTATCTTTATTTAGAAAATAACCTTAGAATTTTGTCAATTTTTAAAAAATTTTAATAAAGTCATCCTCTAAACAAAGTATCTTTGATAATTATCTCTAATAAGTATCTCTAATAGTTTTACCTCTAGATATCATCATTGTGATAATTATAATGTGTATATGAATTACAAGCTTATTTTAATAAAGGAAGCATTTTCACATAACTTTATATAGTATAAAAATATTTTTAAGAAAATCATATTCTTCTATCTTCTTTTTTAACTCTTGCATGTTAAGCGCAAAAGGAGGTGAAGAAATAATGACAAATCGGAATGAAGTACTGAGGATGGCGCAGACAAGGAACAAATGATGGTGTATGGAATGCGCTTTGTTCATTTCTCTCTGTCTCTGTCTCTGTCTCTCTCTCTCTCTCTCTCTCTCTCTCTCTCTCTCTTTCTCAACGGTACCTTGTATATTTGCTTTCTTTGTACATTTCGTTTTCTTTACCTATATTTTTCGACGAGATTTTCTATTCTTTTTTTCTCTTTTCCTTTTTTCTCCTTTCTTTCTTTTATTTCATGATCTTCAATTTTATTCTTCAAGTCTAGAATACCAATTTTCACCTATTGCTTGTATAAACATTATTATTTCTAAATATTTTATAAAAAAAGTTATCTTTATTATAAAGAGTATATTAATTATTTTCTGAGTTTTTTCTTCTTCTATTTTCTACTTATTGTTAAATGTAGCATCTAAAAATATTCAATTGTTTTCTTAATATTTCTATTAAAAAAAATATCAGTAGATGTAAACTAGAAAGTGACAATGGTATTATGCAGAGCGTCATAAAAATCATTGGATGATGGTGAATTATGCTTTCCATTACATTTCCAACTAAATTGCGCGTGATAATGTTGACTTAGGATTTAATATGTGACTTTAGCGGCTAGGATTTATATAGCCTAATCAAAAGAATTCTATGTTGCTGTCATCTAAAGAGAAATAGATTTCCTTCATATGGTACGCGAATGCTAATACACGAAGAAGTGAAATCTAAACTTACGATGATAAACGCTCTTTCTTCGTCGAAAGATATTTTAGTGGGTGTTACAGTGGGTTGTAGCATAATGCACGTCGCATTCCTGCGATAAGCGTATTTGTATCATACATTATTTCGTTCGTCATTTAAATTGCATTCAATTAGCACCTTAATTTGAATTTTTATTATTAAATACAACTTAAACTTCATAAATTTTTACAAGGATATCCATCGATTTTTAATAATTTAAAATAATTTAGTTCTTTTTCATGTTAAGTACTGTGAGAGAGTTCGAGTGATATTAGGGATAATAAGAGAGCGATGTTTATTTAAAAATAATATTACGAATTAAATTGTATTTTCAACTTATGCAAGTTTGAATCACTTGTAACTCTCGTTTGTTAATATATATAACTTGCACAGCAGATAATAATCTTGCCTGAACGCTTTCCACTGTCGCTGATCTGGCAAAGATTTTGATATATGAGCAAGTTGTACACGATGCTTTGTCTGCCTTTGAAATCACTTAACTACAGGTAAATGTATGATGAACACATGCACATTGAAGTATTCAATACTGTGCGTATGATGCTAAACCCGCATGCATTATCATATTATATTTACCTAGATATCATAAACATTATTTAATATACATGTATAACTATTTATCTTTTTCCAATATTTTATAATTTAATTTTATAATTTAATGCTAATGTGTATAATATAACCAAAATTATATTCTTTTCCTTCCTTTTCTTTTTACAACAATAATAATACGTAGTTTAAAGAAAATATTTTGTTAATTGCAAGTAATCGGTTGTTAAACAAGCTTACAAACTCTTTTTATTATAATTTAAATAGCATTATTTTTTATGATTAATTATTTCTAGAAATCGGTAGGAATATATAGTTTTTTTCTTAAATTGTGTATTAATTTTAAAAGAAAAGAATCTACTAAGTTCTTGCAAGTAAAATTTGTCAATTGAGATATGAGCAGAGATTTATTTTATGTAAATCTCATAAGCGTCAATTACCTGAGGGGGGGGAGAGTATTTTTCCAGTATATGTTTTACTCATTGAAGAAAAAGAAGTTACAAGTGTTGTTATCACGGTTATCATTTCGATAAGTGTTAATGCAAACAACGAACGACATGATGATTGAATGATAACTCGATGTGTTATATTATGGCGACAAATGTGTCAATTATTAAGCTTTGATTTATAATCTATATCACTAATATCTTTATTTCTTTCTTTCGTTCTGTATCTAATATTAATTTCTTAAAATTTCTTAAAAATTTTGGTAGGATGACTAATATAATTTTGAATTTTTCACAAACAAAGATCGATGGAAGATATTCAAAATATATTTCACACTTTATTTTATGTCTTCCACCTTTCATTATATTCATTTTTTAAATTAAGATTTTGATATTTTTGCCAAAGAGTGCATTAATATTTTTTGAAAAAAAAATATATATATATATAAAACTGTAATTTATCGAAATGATTTTATTATTTGGCAAATACATTAAAAGAATGAATATTGTTGGTATTTTCTTGCAAATTTTATAAAAAATTTGCAAGAATTGTATTATTTCGCAGATCAGGTGAAGCCGAAAATTATATTGATGTTGACAATTGCATAGTTCATCTTATTAATAATTTCCAGACTTGCGATAATTCGAGTCAAGTTTGAATTTCGATTTCGAGATCTGAGGTCATAGAGGTGTTGTCAGGCATTTTTTCTTTGAGATTTAGCCGGTGATTACCGATCGATGATCGTCTGGCCGATAACATTTATACGTGGGCGTGCGCCTATATCATTCTTCTCGGCATCGTGCAATAATCCGCCTGATCCGCGATCCGCATGGATATCTGACCTCGGGCTGGTATCGTTTAACATCCCTGATCGAGCATCGTGCCGCACTGTGAGGGCTTCGTCCTTTCGTAACGCGCGCTAAATTACCTGTCCCTTTTAACATCGTGCGTGTAGTTTGAAATGCTTGATGGACACCTCGCGGGCTTAACTCTTTAACTATGGGAAAGATTGCGTGAAAGCTTGGGAAAGCGCAAAGTTTTAAAAGAAATTCGATTGATATTAAAGCTACGAAATGAATTAAATTTGATTCAATTATTTATCAGTTTACACTAAGTCTTGTGAATTTAATTGAGTTAAATGTTTATTAAAGTTGTTTATTAAGTTCTTTCCAATCATATATATATATGTGTGTGTGTGTGTGTGTGTGTGTGTGTGTGTGTGTGTGTGTGTGTGTGTGTGTAAAATTGGAAAGAACACACACACGCACACACACACGCACACACACACACACACACACACACGCACGCACGCACGCACGCACGCACGCACGCACGCACGCACGCACGCACGCACGCACATACACACACACATATATATATATATATATATATCGTATTGTGTGTGTATATATATATATATATATATATATATATTGGATTGTGGAATGCAAGAGATAAGTTTAAGTGACGGGGCAATTAAAAAGCAATTAAAGCCACAGTACGCGAAAACATCGTTAATAGAAAGGTCGAATTGATGAAGCAAAGAATATTCAAATAAGAAAATTAATTTCTCATGTTGATTTGTAATTGTGGCCTGATCATTGCAGATTTTTCTCGAAATTTTTCTCGAAAACTCACTGCGTAAAATTTGCAAATATTAATTTTTTGCACAATATAAATTGGAAGAGAGATATGTTTTACATTCGCACTTTGTTGCGATTGGACACACTCACTGTCACGTGATAACTTTTCTTTAGTTTGTTCGTTCTCCATAAAGATTCTTCCCGATATACGATCAATGAAAGAATCACCTACACATCTCTCATCCTCATCGTCCACTCACATTTCTCTGTTAGACCTGCTGGTACCTATGGGCAACCTAATGTTCGTCATCGATCAAGCAGTCAACTTGCAGTGAAAAACTATGTGACAGATTTTTCAAACGCTATATCTTTCATCTTTTGACTATTTAGAGAATTTTTCATTTCCATTTGATAGATATAACATAAAGTGGCGTATTATCAAATTCAATTAGATGATGAAAACGATTTTGTTTCCCTAAACTCTTTTCAATGTCTTCTGACATGACTACAAATGATTTTATTTAAAAATTTTTATTTTATGTTTACAATATCTGTGTTATCAATATATTCAATATCCAATATAATGGAAATACAACAAATAAGATACATGATAAATAGAAATATTGAAAATAAAGTACAATAATTGAGTGTAATAAATAATAAGATATTAATTTAAAAAATAAGTTTGATTACATTTATTATAATTTTGAATGATTCGGTGATTTCAATCAAAATTGCGTACATATTTAATACAATGTTATCAATTATTCAAAATAGAAAATATGCATGTTATGTATATTATATCAATTATATTTTATCTTAAATATATTTAATTTTAATTAGATACATTTTAGATATATTTAATTAGATACATTCTCTGCATCGTTCGTCGTTCATCAAGAATCTCACAGATATCCGTCTCTCATTTTGAATAATGACGCCACAGTGTCATACATAAAATTTCCGAGACAGTGTTCTTCATCGATGCATTTTCGCGCGTCATCACGTCAATCGACGACGATTGCATCTTGAGTCTCTCTGATTCGGCATACAATGTGCGACTTAAGAAGAAACGTTGACAGCTCCATTTGTGCGGCATTCAGATTTCACCTCGATCATACCGACGACGCCTATTGTCGTCGCATTTGCGATCGCGCGCGTCATCGCGGGTCCAAAACCCTTGATTAACCTTCGACGGAGTGCATTCATATCACAAACGATACGAGTTTCGGCCTGGTTGGTACGTTGGCGAAACGAATGTGAAATTGTTAAGTTGACGAGTACGCACCTGTGAGGCCACCTGTTACCCCGTTACTCACCTTAGGATTGTCGCACGAGCCCGCGAAATGCCCGCCAGGCAGATTGCGAGAGACGTCAGACGAAAATGATTAATAAGAATCGGTTCATCTGTTATACCGTGTTATATGCAATCTCTCCTTGGAATGCTGCCTCGCAACTGAATCGCAGTTGCAAAGCCGTTGCGCTTGCACAACCACTACGCGTTCATTGCTTATCCCCGAACCAATCAACTATTTTGATAGATTGAAAATATTTTGTATTGTTCATAATAACGACATTTGAAAAATAGAATTTTTTAAATAATCAAGGCAAGTATTCAATACGTAGATGGAAACATGTATAAAAGATAGAAATATCTCAGAAAAGTTATGCTTCTGAATAATATAACTCGATAACCTTTAGTCGTCGCTTTAAGTTATTTATAATACTAAAACTTCGAAGATCGCAAGAAAGATTACGCCCTATCAAGTTTTTGTCGGGGATATAAATGGGACTTAATTAAAAATTTTAAGTATATATATATATATATATATATATATATATATATATATAAATAAGATGAATAGACGTTCACAAATATTCAAGACACATGCTCAATGCTTTCAGAACATATCAGGCGGGATTTTTAATAAGAAAGAAATGCATAGTAGCGTTTCGATGCTGATCGAATCTAATGACGCAATCCCTGAGTACATAAATAAATCCATCGAGTATATTGAACGGTTATATTTCATTGGCGGGCAAAAAATGCGAACGTCTCTCGGAAATCTGACGTCTCAATCCGTCTCTGGGATCTCGTCGATATTCCGAACGGTCAATTAAGGCATGCCTCCCAGATGTCCCTGTCTGATCCTATACGTCGGCAACGACGACGATAAGTCGTACGAGAAAACGGTATTACCGCGTAGTATCTCGCTTTTGCTTCGATGGATACTCTTTTATATTTATGCTTCTCTCTTCCTGTTCTGCGATCGTCTCTTTATTCCTTACTTGCCCGGATACACTGGATACACTGGAAGATATAATCTGCCGAAGAATCCGTCGAAGACGAAGAAATCTGGCAGAAGCAATGGGAGAGAAAGAGAAAGAGAACCCCCTAGCCAAGATGAAACGTCATAATAATTAATATGACCGATCGAACAGACGATACCAATGCTAGCGGTATCGAAAGCCTGACCATAAAGACAAAAATTCTCCGAGATTTGAAGATTAAGTCGATATGTGAGTGTGAGTGAAATAAAACACTATATTTTGTGGTTGGAGAGTATAATGAATAAAACTTTATGCTGCTCGTCAATTATTCGTGAAGTTAGAGATATAAATAAAAAACTTCAGGCGATAATTAAGTTATGTGAGGAAGACAACCTTGTCAACTCTTTTGATATATGTTTATTTATAGATTCGATTATGGTGTACCAATCAAACATTCCTTATAGAAATAATATATTAAATAAGCAATAACTTTAAGAGTTGTATGACATATGAAATTTCATTAAATTCTATCATTATTACTACTTATATTTACAATGTGGCGATCGTGACAGTAGAAAGTTGTGCGTCTCCTCTACATGATTCTAAAGATCTGGGTTCAAATCCGATTGCATCAACAAAAAATAACAAAAAATAAAAACATCTGATTTTATTCGATCGCCGTCTGTTGAAAGGCAATAGCAATCACAGATACTATCTTGCCCTGTTGCGCATATCACCCAAATCAATTGAAAAGACAATTGATCTTCCTATAAACTTACTGGCCAGCGTGATAGAGAAATGGCTAAAATCCTTTAATCTTAGATAAGAGAGTTTCGTATTCAGCAGTGAATAAAAAAGAGTTATTTGATAATGATGATAATACTTACAATAAAATATAATAAAATGGAAACTCTTAAAAATCTTAATAAAAATTTTCATCATTAAATAATTATTCTAATTCTATTTTTCGTTTTATAATGATATCTTAAGAGAGTTTCTAATATTAAAAATATAAAATAATTCTTGAAATGTAATTTTGCTGGCTATTAAAGCAAATAAAATAATATAAACAATATATATATATATATATATATATACATATATATATATATATACACACACACACACACACACACACACATACACACACGTAATAATTGCGAGATTTCAAATAATACAAGTCATGATGATTATTGAGATCGGATAAAAATTGATGAGTTTTATAATTAATGTTAGAAAATGAAAATAAAATCGATGTAATCAGAATCTAAATAAATCAGAAGATGAATCTTGCTATGTTGAGAGGGACGCTTGATATTTAAAAAAAATTCGATTTTTTTAAGATATTAGACATTTTTGATTAATGTTTTTCTTTATTGTCTTGCGTAAATAATATCCTCGCGTCTTCACACAGCGGATTATCGAGGCTGCACTTGCTTCTTAATAGACGTTTTATTGCGAAACGCGATACACCTTAAAAGCCGAGAACGATAAAGACGACCGATTAATTTACTGCGGCTCCATAATCCTTTCAAGGTAAATCCTCTCATCGAACCTTTCTCTCTCTCTCTCTCTCTCTCTCTCTCTCTCTCTCTCTCTCTCTCTCTCCAATTTGTTGTTCATCTCTCATCCTTTTTACTTTTTCATCCAACAATAGACTGTAGAACGCAATGTGGAGGAGGATTACTCCTGCCTAATGGATAGAAAGAGATCAATTCAGAGCTTATCATTTTAATGGAAACCTTTATGGAGGCCCACTTTAGGTGGTATCTCCTCGCGTCGGCAACGAATTCTGGATGATTGTTTGAACGCGTTGAACAAACTGCATTTTTCAGCTGCATAATGCGCAGCCTCCACGCTCCGGTTATTGTGTTAATGGAAAGATATTCTGACAATCTTTCTGCTGATATCAATTCGTTTCGGAACATTACTTGGAATGAAATCCTAAAAGCCGTAAAAGCTATGCAGTTTTCGAAGAATTTGCTGCAAAAGATTTCATTTCAACATCCATCTAAACATTTACATAAAATTATTAGAAATATCATTATGCAAAAGTATTCTGACGAATATACTGAATATTATGTATTTTCTAATAAAATAAGGAACACTTTCAAACAATTTCTAATAAACTTTTAAAAAAATTCGAATTATATATCTGTAAAATATTAGAATATAGTGATCGATTATATTAACATTTGATAAATCTCATAAAAAAAGATTATCGAAGTGTACGTGTGGAATGCGTATGTGTGGTCTATTCAAATCGCATATCGTAATAGTCGATAATAGATATAAACTAATATGATAATAAACGTACTGACGACCATCTCGCAGCGGACGTCAACGTCGATGTAAATACTACATGTTATGTGGGTCAAGCTCTTGGAAATCACGTGTCCAAGAACTCACCATAGTCTCAATTATATTAGGAGATACACTTATATGCTCGCGCGCGACTCTCGATTTAGGAATGAATGGTAAGAGAAAATGATGAGATTTGAAGATGTGAGTTTCGTCGTTCCTCTTTTTCATCTTCTCCTCCAGATAGGAAAGGAAACGGTACTTTCCAAGTACTCCGAGTAAAAGGGACTCTTCGACCGAGCGGCGCCCACGCCAAGCTGGCGCACCGCTTCGCTTTCTACTTTTCCAGACGGCCCCGATGATCTACGACCCGGGTTCTCTATTAGGAAGAGTGGAATACACTCGTACCGATTAAAAAGCTAGCTCGCAGCAACGATACGCGTTCGTATGCGCTGATAAATTATGTTACTCCCCCAACGCCACATATACTGATGCTCGTAAGATTATTGTCTCTTTTTTATTACCATGTGACATGTTCACGTTCCAGCAAGACTGTGACGCTCCGAACGTGAACATTTATGTTATGAAAAAATAAATAAATAAAAGTAAATATAATTTCTAAGTACATACATATATGTACAAGCATCTAAATTGATAATAGTAACAATTGTAAAATGTATGTATTTTTCAATGATAAAATCATTACAAGGTTAACAATAAAAATTATTAACAAGTTTATGATAATTTACATTAACTAATTAAATAATTTTACAATATACATATATAGTTATTTTATCATTGAAAAATGTTGTAATATTATATTTACTTTTATTTTATGTATGAAAAGGAAAAATTATGATGAAACGTCCATGTTCAATCAGAAACAACTTATAAATCGATTGTAATTTCGTTTCCGAAACTTCCGAAAATGGAAGTAACTGTTATAAAACTCACTTTTCCCTTTGACGAATTCAGTTGAGTTAACGTCTGTAGAACTCGGTTGAATTAACGCATCGCAGTTGCCGGCGACGATCAGTAGGAGGAATGTCACGCCGAGGAAAATGTAAATTAATAGCGCTCGTGGCCCGTGTCGGTGGTTGAACATGATGAGCTTTCATGCCCTTCACGAACCCGTAGGCTTTGCCAAGGTACTCAGAATGAAGATTCCTTCTTCTGCGTCGTGAACTCGTCGATTGTCACGAACAAGGAGAAGATCGGAGGAACTTCGAAGAAGTGTTTCCGCCGCTGCCATCGCTCTCCCTTCTTCACTATGCATGTCACATGTCCGGCATTAAAATTGTCATGAGTGTCTGAAATGAGAAAAGTGGCAATCAGTAGAAAAGTAGTGCACAATGAATTAAGAGCATATCTGCTCGTTGTGCATTTAGTGATAAACGTAATCTTTAATCTTCTAGCATTATATTTCTTGTGCTTTCTTTTTTTTCATATTGAAAAATTTTTCTTATATTTTTTATTTTACATTACATTAATTAGGCACATTAACATAACATCTTAAAACGAAAAGAAAAGTTTACAAGTTTAAGACGATTTTTAAGACGAAAGATTTCAACAATTATATTTGAAATTAAATATAATACTTGATGAAAATGCAATTATACTTTTTTATGCGAATATTAATGCGAAAGTGAAACGTAAAAGACAATCAGTATAAATCATCTTGCGATGAAATTTTTGTTATTTTCATTAGTTCTTCTGAAATGTTTCGCAAGTTATGCGTGTAAATCAATAACTATCAGCCACTAAAATGAGTTACACCGATTGGTATACTCGCAAACGCATGCTTCTAAACTATCTGGCAACGATATTCATTATATGTGTCTGAACGTTACGTATGCATATTCTATCTTCTATCATATCATATTATGTTATGTTATGTTATGCATTACATGTATATTACGTTCAGATGATAATAACGCGACAAAATTATAAATAAGTCCGCGTCTCAAACCAACTATAAGTCAATTTACTTTAAAATATGATTCCAGTTAATTAGCATGATAAATTTATTCATTTTATTTGTAGAAGAGAAACATTAATAAATAATAAAAGAAGATATTTACTTCTGTAAAAGCGTTAAGTTAACATTTATTTTATAACGAGCAAGAGAATTAAAATATGTTAATTATAATGATTTAATATCATGTTTTTATATCATGTCATATAACCTCGTTCTCATTAATTTAATCTGCATCGGGATCGACAAATGGTTTTATGTTCAGCCTCCGTTCTTTAATTTCAAAGAAACGTGTAGCTACGGAAAAACATTCACTCGGCTTCTATCTTAGTAATGTGTTGTGTCATCGTCTCACTTATGGACTACCTTTGACAAAGTTCTGTATCACACTATGATGGCAAGGAAAATAGAAAGGAGAGAAAGAGATGAAGAAATGAAGGCAAAGGAGAAACGAAAATCGAAAAGAGAGGAAGACAATGCAGCCTAACAGCAGGTGTCTGCTCGCTTGTACTGCTCCTCTTTTTTCTCTCGTCTCTGTTCTCCTCCTTTCGTCGCGATCTCATCCAGGGAGATCATCCCGGCATTCACTCGGTCCCCTCTTTGTTCTTTCGTACTCCCCGCGGAGTGGCGAACACGAGTTGCCTTATTCGGATGCGACAAGCGAGAATCAATTTAAGCAAATGACGTCGCGCAGAGCGCGCGGCAGTCTGATTGCGGGTGTCTCGTTAAGGTCGCCTCTTCAGATCGTTCCTATTAATTAACGATCGATACTACCCGACGACGAACTATCGACAACACTCGAGGCACTCTCGATCGTGTGTCGCACGTGATAATGCTACGTACTTCTCTCCGCCCTCCTCAATGCGATTCTCCTCGGTCGTCGCGGTACCACGCTGTCTGCCGACGAGAAAGAGACGTGGGAGAGACGTTTCGAGGGGGAGACTTCGGAGGTACTGCTCGGATAACAGGCGATCGTAACGCATCGCCTGTGTACAGATCCGTGCATTTCCGTAAATCGATGCATTCCTCGTAGGAAAGTAAAAGAAAGCAATTTAATAGACATTAACATGTTTGCATTGTCTATCAATAAGTCATACTTAAAAATTCCTCTGATATTTTGATCAATCAACTTTGTATTCGCAAAGCAGTCATTCCAGAACTTTAAAAAAATATCCTTTAACCTTATATAAAATAATAAATATATTCTTGTTACGTATGTTACATTTGTAAATCACAAGAGCACTGGTGACTTCGTCAGAAATGCGAAGGCATGGCATGGATTACGAGACTACCGCGAACCGGTTCCAGACATACCGTTCGAATGGCGGAATTAACCTGAAACTCAAAAGACTGGGGCGCCGTCGACACTTCGCTTAATTGCATGACCAGAACTTGCAAATTTTTATCGTTCACGTCCAGGGAACTTTAATCCTATCTTTATAGCTGTTTCTAATCGTGATTATGACGCAAAATGCACGCGTAGTATAAATGTATCTTAAATATTTTTATTATTTGTCTTGTGATTTTATAACAGTCCGCATAAAGCGAAGAATCAAATAAATTTGAATTTAACGTAGATATTTTTATAATAAATAATATAATAATTCTCTATAAGTAATTCTCTAGAGTAAATTCTATTATTCTCGTAACCATCATCAAAGTAATGATTATTCAATATTTAGTATTATAATAAATAATGTTGATTATGTATTCGCTTGCTACATAGCACAAGAAAAATAATTTCAGAGAAACGGATAATGGCGGTAGATAGATATTTTCTTAGTACTACATAAAATCTGACAAAGTGTCATGAATTTCCGTAACTTGCATAATAAGAACTCCTTAATGTTTTTGCATTGAGAGGAAAAAGAAACATTTCTCTTTCTCAACTTACGTTTTGCGATTGGCAATGCTTCACTGCTTTCACATGATTGAAGAAATATAGCCACGATAAAAAATAGAGCATCAGTTGTCAATCATTCGTTATAACAATATATTCTATAAATCTCTGTTAGATTATGGAAAAATCATTTTTAATTACCCTGTTTCTAATTGAGCAAAATATTAATATTTAATCTAAAATATTACTTTTAACAAAAAATATATACTTTTGTTATTCATATATTTAATTTTTATTTATAAATTCAAATTATGATAAGAATACGATGTGTATATATGTATATTTAAATGTGACATTAATGATAAGAATAAGAAAAATATTAATAAATTTTGTGTGTGTGTGTGTGTGTGTTTGTGTGTGTGTGTGTGTGTGTGTGTGTGTGTGTGTGTGTGTGTGTGTGTGTGTGTATGTGTATTTCTATTTACTTTAAGTTTTTCAATTTTTAATCAATATTGTAATGTTCATCTCAATAATATATTATTTTATGTTACGCGAATGTATTCTAATACATTAAACATTGTATGTATATTTTTTGTTTTCATATATAATATGAAATTTTTTATTAAAAATTTTGCTTTTATTATTATCAATTTGCACTACACAGATAACACAAAAATCTGATTATGGTTTTAAACTTTATTGTATTGAACTGTCAGGTAATATCACGATTCAATGAACTGTATAAATAAAGAACGAGGATTTTTGCGTATTTCGTTTCTCATAAACAAGACGCATTTGTGTCACTGTTGCACCAAACAGATCGGTATGCTCTCTTCGATACTTCTCAGTGACTAATCGCAGATCGTCCGAGGCGTGTCCGCCTTAGGCCTCGTTAACTTTTCTCAACGTGTACCTGCGTAATCTACCCTTCCCTCATACCTGATCCGATAAGAAATAAACGTCGAAGGCGCCCTGCGAAAACGTCTCAACGACGCCGTGCACTCTCGCGTTTGTTGTTTGCAAACTGGCGTATGCACCGATCGCACGGGCTTTTTATCAACGTCTACAAGGGGAGATTAAGAGGCGTGGTTCTCCATGTAGTGAGACTCATTCCTAGTGAGAACCTCTGTTAGGAATATGAGAGAAACGGAACAGTAAGGAATCTTCTTTAAGAATTTGTTAAGTTTAAACAAATCAAGCGAAATTTCTAACTTATTTTCTTTTATTCGAAAAGCTCTCAACTTATTATTTTACGGATAGCACGATGATTTTCATATCATTTCCATTTATTTAATACTTTTAAAAAATTAATAAACATTGATTTTATCATTTTATCTAAATTTTTACCAATGGATTTAAATTTATCTAAAAATCGCACGTATATATATATATATATATATAATACATACACACACACACACACACACACACACACGCTATAATTTAAAACATCGATTGTCTATAAATTTTAACAATTATAGAAAATCGATGTTTTAAATTATAGCATTGTGTGTATACATATTTTATTTCATGCGCGTTTTAGATGACATACGTGCAATAATGATGAGATGTGATAAATAATACAAATGAAGACATTTTAAAAAAGTTAAAGGAAGGAAGCTTTAGTTAGAAAGAAATGTGGAATTTTTCCTTGCGAATCCCAATTCGAGATTTTTTCGAGGACTAATGCAGAGCTTTGGATGGCGAGAAGTTTGAGAAACAATAAGAGAAAAGAGTTTTGCGACATCGATCGTATATATCACTGCGAAGACCTACGTACCACACGTCCTTCGTGTCTTTCTGGACCTCATTCCCTCCATCTCCTCGCACGGTCGGACTCAGGCATAAAAGCGGCATCCTTTGAGGGAGGGTCCGAAACAAAAAGAGAGCCGACGAACACGGCATGCAACCGTGTTAACTGCGCTGCTTATGCATTCATATCCTTGTTTCGCAACAACCTGCTGATTGTTTCCACAAAACGCGACAACCCCCTTGTAGCCGTATGTCCGGGCCGGTTTTTGGACGGATTGTGAGGCGCGGATTGTAGGTGCCGCTAAGGACGCGCGAGCCCGCCGGCAAAAAAGATCAATTTGTATGCGGGTGAACGCTCCCCATTTCTGTTGCTGTTCTTAACAGTGCCGGCCGTGTAACGTTTGCGCAATACAATAGTGACGGCGAGATATAAGGGCGCTCAAAAAATATGCGTATATACCGGAAAACAAACAATTGAAGAGTCTGGAGCAACAATGTACTAATCCACACGAAAGAAAGAGAAAGGCGAATGAGGCGAGGAATGAATCTAAGATTTTGTTTGCTCTATTGTTCTGACAATAATTTCGCTCTAAAACGATTACATTTTTTAGAGATAGATTAAAATTAATATGAATAAAATGAGAAAGATTGTAAAAGATTCACGTATTATAAATTATTTTCTTAATTAATAAAAGTTATTTGGGATATATAGTAGCAAATAAAATTATTTATTAACATTTCCATTAATTTATAGAGATAACACAAATCTATTAATGATTTTAAAAAAACCGATAAAAAAGTTTAAAATTTAAGTCAATAAAAATATTATTAACATATATATATATATATATATATATATATATATATAAAACATTATTAAAAAGTATAATAGAGCAATATGATAAATTTTTATTTATCTTTTCATTATATTAATTTATCTTCGTTCATAATTTGAAATTTATTCGAGTAAAATGGGAATGTATGAAACTCTGAAATAAAATATCAATTTTTTTAATTTTCGTAATATACAAGTCTCACAAGTGTGTATGTGATTCGTCTTGCTTTTGATCTTCCTTCACAGTTGACGAAAGTTAGCGGTTTCTCAAGGTGTGCACACTTTGCGATGCTTCGTTATCGGCGACATGTAAAACTCCGATTGCGGGACGCGATAAGGGGAATTATACTCTTTTCAGCGTCCGAAATGGCAGAGCCACGAAAAATGTATGATAAATGATTAAACATTTTATTTGAAGTAGTCCTTGCAAGAACCGATTACATAATTAAAAGCTGTAAAGGCAGTTTTATCTTTTAAGTCAAAATTGTTACTTGAGATGTATCTTTTGAAGACGGAGAAAAAAAATTCTTTTCTTAATTTGAACAGATAATACACACAATAAATCTATAAATGTGTGTGTGTGTGTGTGTGTGTGTGTGTGTGTGTGTGTGTGTGTGTGTGTGTGTGATGAGTGCGAGAGCAAATTAGATGATTTGCTATACTGATAGAATATTGTAAAATTCATAATATGAAAAGCAAGAATATAAAAAAAAGCGAACAAAATGAAGAGAAATGGTAGCAACTAGTTGCTTCTCCTATAGACACCCGCGGCTTCTTATTAATTGATTCGCACGAGTCACGTCTGCGGTTGTTAATAGCGTTCGTGACTTCCATGCTCTTCCATGAGTTCGATGCTTGAAAAAGAGATTATGATCATGACGAAGACAGCGAGCACGCCAGAGAACACGCCACGAAAGCCAAGATCTCAGCTCACAACCGTATCACTTTCGAGGATTCAGTCTGAGCTTCGAGTCACGAGTTCACAACTTCTACCGAGTTGACCTCCATGTTTCGTGCATCTTCGCGGCATGACTGCACGACTATATTCAGGTGAAAAGTTGCCCTGCACATGCATATATCAAAGAGAATGTTGAGCGATTTCGCATGGATCGAAAAGAAAACGTGTGTCTGTATTACGATATTGCTTGTTGCAATTTTTGGATAAAATGTTATAAATATTATATATATTATAAATACCATTATTATAAAATATATAAATTAGAAAAAAATATATATATTATAAAATTATTTATAAATGTTAATTAAGTCTCTTGAAGAAGAATAAGTCTTTGTTTGTCTTTTTTGCCTTGTATAGTTTGTAATTACCTAATTATCTCAAATTATTCTTTTTTATTGTTGGAATTACTTATCTATAAATAATTGTAAGATATTTGAAGTTACAGAAGTTATTATGTATACTCAGCGCTAAATTGCAAGAGTAAAATTTTGCATTTATTACAAATTTCTATTCTTCAACGTTTTTGGGAATTATGTGAATATTATTTTCCGAAATATTCTAACAGGAATTCGAACGAGAATATCCTAATCTTATGTAATTGCTGATGATGAAACTTGCTGATGAGAAACTTAGCGACTTTATAGTTGACATTCTCAAGGATTCATTGAGAGAAGATATGATCTTTTATTCTGTAGGTAAAATTATGCTGCAGAACTAATCAACGCTTCTACCAACTGTGCAAGCAATGCAGTTCGCCTCGACCGATCCTCAGCGGATCGCAAATTAATGGTTCCGTCGAGGAATCGAGTGAGCAAGCAGCAGGCAAAGATCGTACCATGAAGAGCAATCGTGAATAAGGCAACTAGTACTTGAAGAGGATAAATCGTCGAAGAGCGGCATTGAAGTGGAGATTGCAAAGATAAACGAATCCACTCTGGCATTGTGTTGCAAGTCCCGTGTTAAAGTCGCACCGGAATCTTATCGTTGAGATCTATTCTCGCCGGACGACATACATTGCTTTGAAAGCAACGCCGGTAACATTTTTTGAAGAATCCATGCGAAGACACCAATAATGATCTACAGAAACGTGTTTTGCATGGAAAATTTAAAATAAGCAAAACCTCGAAATTTGATATTTATGTCTAATCTAAATATTATATTTTTAGAAAATATAATATAAACATTTTATATAGTAAGAATTTTCAATAAAAATAAAAATTTCTTACATTAAATAATAATATAAATATCACTTTTACATATATGATTTATAAAAAAACAAATTGAAGTAGTCTCATAAATTACATGATTCGTTTGTTTCATATGACAATTCCGTGACAGAATTCTTAGATCCATCATGTTTCTTTGAAAAAAATAATCTACATTTCATCAGAAATCGCTTAGTTAATTGTCTATAGTGACAGTTCAAAATCAAAAGAGTGTTTCTATAAATGTATAAACGTATTTCTTATTAAGATCTTAAGATTGTAAGATGAATCATTTAAAATACATTCGTGGTATAAATGTTCCATTTCATGCTTCTTCCAGTAAGTTTTATCTAAATAATTTATAAATTAATTTATAAATATTTCTTCCTACGTATATTTACATTTGAAAAATATTAATTATCTTAAATTTTATAATAAATATTAGATGTAATTGCGTGCAAAATTACATTGCGTGCAAAATTAACCATATTTTAATCTGATTTTATTAAATTTTTTATTAAAGATTTTTGAAGAAAATAAATTATATCTTAAATAAATAACATATGTATATATGTAAATTTATTATCATTATATAGACGCTGCTTTATCATTACGTTATGGACAACAAGCTGATGCATATTTTGAGAATTGCCAATTAAAATCTCAGCTATTTTGGCCAAATGTAACATCTGTAGCAAAAAAGAGTTACAATGTTAATAATAAATATTCGAGATTTCGTCAAGACAACCTGCGACTCATTTCCAAGGAAAGCAGAACGATTCGCAAACAATGTAGTAAAACCAAGTCTAGCGTAACTTCATTAAAGAAAAAATCATCAATACATGTAAAAAAATCACCATTAGAGAATATAAAAACAATATGTCATTATTCTACGCACCAGAATGCTAAATTTAATAATAGTGGAATTAACAAACAACACATGTTTCAATACATTGAACAAATAAATGGCGCGAAGAACATAAATCGTCCCAGTAGTTTCATCGCATCCGTTGAGAAACATCCACGATCGTATGCAGAAATGATAGCGGATTACAGCGAATCCCTATATAAAGAATCTAGTGTAGGTATACGAAGTGATAATTTTCATTTCAAAAATACAATACGCAAAAGTCCATTCAGTACCTTTTCGGTATCATCTTCGATTAAGAAAAATGTAAATATTACTGAATACAGTGGACTTTCAACTGAAAGGCAAAATAATGATTTTCCTCTTCCTGTTAAGTTCTTCGAACCTTGCAACAGATATGACAACATAAATACTATCGAATGTTGTAATCTTCAACATCACGATACGTGCACTGTAGAAGCAATAAATAAGAATAATCGGAACTGCGTTGCTATACATAACTCGAAGAACGACGACCAATCTTATGCGAAATTAATTGCTGATTGCAATAAATCCATGTATAATATTCCTATTGCAAGTAAATTAAATGATGCTGATCTAATATCAACGAGAAATATATTAGCAAGAAATTCTACTGAATCTATCGCCACTCCGAGGAAAGGCAACGATGCACATACGCAAGATACATCGCAGAAAATAATTTCCACTATTAATAAAATGTTGCCCGAGAAAAACACCAAACAACAAATGATTGATTTAAAAGAAGACAATTGGTTAGAAAAAATGGAAAACACGATAGATGATTTGAAGAATGTAACCAAAAGAAATATTACAAAAGTTGTTGATTGTATTCCTAATTTAAAAGAAAATGATATTCTGCAATCTATAGATACATCTAATAATCTGGATAGAATTGGTAGGCTTACGAAGCTTGTTAAGTCTCACGAGCAAAAGGAGAAAGCTACAGCCATCAAAAAATTGAGCTGTCAATCTGACAAAATCGATAGAATGGAAAAGCGTAAGAAAGATCTTGAATTACAAAAGCATAATTATTCTCACTCGAGTGACAATGGCTCAGATCTATCGCAATATTCCAGCAATGTAACAAAAAATTCAATTTTAAGAAAGAATTCAACGTACGTATCAAGTAACGATAATTCCATATTAAAGCAGCCGCAGATTAAATTACGCATGGTGCCTTCTGAAAAGGAGTCCGTTGTGTCTATCAACACGGATCAAGCTTTAACTGGTTCATTAGATTCAAATTCTGCTTCGAAAGATCTTTCCATTGTCGTGCAAAGTAATCAACAAGAAGATCAGTTAACAAACAATCAGTGGACTTCGGCACATCGGCATAATATCAAAAGTGCATCGCAGCATAGCGACTTCGGTCCAATGCGTATTTCGATTAGTGAGAACTCTGCGCCGATCAAACAGATTGAGTTTTCAATCAATGGTAAACCGGTTTCAGAGCTGAAGAGCATCACTGCAAGAACGGAAAGACTAGATGTAGTGAGTTCCATGGACAAAATCGAAATCAGGATACCGTTTGCCAAGGACGACTCAAACACACCGGACAAGACCAAAGAGAGAAATCTATCGAAAGAAATCAATTCGAATATAGGGCAGATATTGAACGTGCAAATATCTGCCAATTTTCAGGATGAATTAAAGACACCGGCGGAAACAATACGATCCCAGTATGATAAAAATACATCAAAAGCATCATCGTCAATTTCAAAGACTTCTTATTTATTTAACAACTCTTTAAAAGCTCGTGAGGAAACTTCTAATAATGTAGAACAACACAAATCTTCAAATAAAATAAATATGAAATCTGACAATACTGAAAAAGATAGATACGGAATTTCAGATGACGTTGATTTTAAAATCCACCATAAAACAACGAAAAGTTTATCAGCTGGAAAAACGATATTTGATCAATCAAATACTTCGTTAATTGAAGATATAAACAACGATGATATTAGATTTAATATGAGAAAAGTAAATATTATGCAATACGCGGAGACGAATATGCAGAATAAAAATGAATCTGATAATCGCATTTCCTCCAAAATAATCCCTTGGTGGGCTTCCTCGGATTCTTTCAAAAAAATAAAAAAAAAGGATGATCACAGACCACTTATTTCATTGTCAAATCAAGATGGGAAAAAAACAAATCCAAATCTCAATGAAACTTTTATCGCTGAATCTTTATCATTGAAACAGAAAGAAACGTCAAATCCAAAGGTACTAACAAAGAAAACTCAGCCAACGACTAATGAAACTGTTATTACAGATGATTCTAATAATATAATTTCTTACTCAAATTCTATAAAACCATATGAAGAATCTAAATCAACTCTTCATTATCCATATTCATTTAGATTAAAACCAAATCGGGAAAATCCCAGAATGATTCCTGAAGTTATGAGAAATGAAAGAACTGAAGATAACCAAGCGATAATTATAAAGAGAGATATCAATAAAAATTCTAAAATTAAACAAACGGAATTCATTGCATTATCTGATACAATAAATATAAGTGGTATGAATGGTATAAAGGAAAATATAAAAGAAAATCTATCTAAGTTACAAAGAAAAATCAATGCACCAAGTAGCGCGCAAAATTCATCACCAAAAATAAATCAAGGGAAGAAAGATAATTATTCACTTAAACAAACAAAATCAATCGACAATATATCTAATAGAAAGGCCAAAACAACAAATACTTTGGGTGCTATAAAACCGATTGAAAAAAGAGAAGATAATATTTTGATCAATTATGATTTAAAGATGTCATCAAGAAAACCAACAATACAATTAAATGGCAAAGCGAAAGAAGCACAAAGTTCATCTCCGATAATTTCGACTAAGGGATTAATTTCAAATTCATCTATGACAGAAATAGTATCAAAAAAGATTGAAACAATACAAACAGAATCGACCGAAATAAAAAAATTAAACACAAAGATGGACATGCTAAAGAAAAATACATTCAGACAACAGGAAAGATTAGCTGATAATGTCATCGATCTTCAAGATAAATCGAAAGAAAATTTGAATTCATCATTGGAGATTAATAAAAATGAACCCAATTCTTTACTAAATAACATAAGGACTTCAAAAAGTATACAGAAACCAAAAAAATTAGAAATTTTAGAAAACGTATCACTAGAAAAGTCAAAGCAAAACAGACCGAAGAGTTTATCAAGCATAAAGAATACTCCAGAAATTATTCAAGAATCTAAGAAATTTAGAAGCTTGGCATCATCAAAATTGAAAAGTAGTTCATCTAAAGAATCTTTGGACACAAAAATAATAGATGAAAGGAAATCGCTTTTGCAAACTGTAAATCAAATACCATCAAAATCGTCCAAAAATACAAACAAAATCACTGATATAAAGGGTAAATTACTCGCTTCACAAACAATACATAATCCAATTTCAAAGATAAAGGATTGTGCTATATCTAAAACTTTAATAGATAAACATGCAAAAAAGATGTCAATTATTCAATCTGTAAAAAATAAAAAGACTGATGAAGGAGAAATGGTAGCTAAGATCACACAAAATCCTAATAGCAAGGATCTTTTATTAAAGGATTGTAAAGAAAGTTGTTCCAATAAGTCAAGATCGGATAAAGATAAAAAAAGTTTTTCAGGATTAGTTGGTCCTTCAAGAAAGTCAAATGATTTAAGTAGTTTTAAGTCGGCTGATTTAACAATGAAATCTAGGGTAATGTCAAACGATAATTGCACTTATGAGAAAAAATTTTTGTTTATGAAATCATATTATTCAAACTTTAATAGGAAGAATAACATTATATCAAATTCGCAATCTCCTATATTTAAAGTTCAGCAAGATTTGAAAGACGTTGACATGTTAGAAAATCCTGCGTCAATTACAAGTGAAAATGATGGATTCTGGATTAATATAGATAGACCAGAGAAAAATATATTATATTCCGCATGGTTACAACGATTTGGTAATGATATTTAAAAAAATGAAAAATTATTTTAATCATATATACATATATATATATATATATATATATATATATATATATATACTTGTTAAAAGAAATTTCGTAGAAAAATTTGTAAAAAAGTATTAACAATGTTTATAATGTTTATATTATAATGTTTATATATTATATCAAATTATGTATGTATATTTTAACAATATCAGTATTGACTGTATTAATTTTTACAAAAAATCCTTTAAATTATATTCTCAATAAGATTATTACATACAATAAAGAGTTTCGCTAAAGAGACACACACACATATATTGCTCTATCTAATATCGTAATTAATTCCTTGATCGCTCTAGAGACCGAAATGAATTGCTCGATGACGAGACTTCGGTGGTTTGCCCAAGAGCAATCACTTCTCGATAGTTTTGTATTGCATTGAAAAGATTCGTTAAGAAAGCACTAGCTTAAGTAATCAAAATTCTCATTAAAGTTATCGGCGGCATCTTAAAACATGTCGTGGACAATAGGCTCCAAACGAAGTCGCTGACCACAAAAGTAGGAGACATAAGAAGAGGCAGGTAGTGAAAGTATGAATGGAGCTAATCGGCCATAAAGAAGGAAAGAATCTGCATCAAACTTTCGTCGAAATATTTCCAGACTTTCTTGAGTCTTTCTGCTTATTATTCGTATTGATTTTTGTTATTGTCAATCATAAAAATTATTTATTTACATTAAAAGAATTTAATAAAATTCAAATTCAGAATTTTGCAATATTTCTATAATCATATATGTAAAAATGTGTAAGATATACAAAAATTATGTAAATCTTATTGTTTTTATTACGTTTTTAAAAGTAAATTATAATTATGTAATGGTTTTCTTTATAACTGATTAAAATTAGTTATTATTTAGAAATTACAATTAAAATTAAATTAGATACAACAATAATAAATATATATTTGATAAAATAATAAAAAATTACATTTTATATCGTCTACTTTTATGTTTAAAAACTATTTCTCATTTCATTATTTTATCACTATGAAAATAAATTGGCTCTTATGTAATAAACTTTCTCTAGTGAATATTATTTGAAAGTATGTTTTTTAAGTGGAGTTTTAAGTATCATTTTTCTTCAATATTGTAAGAAAACAGTCGAAGCAATACGTATGCACGAACTCGATCCTTCCCGGGTCATGCTATCGGTGCAGGCACGATACCCGTCATTATGCCAATTCGCGACGGGTACCAATTTGGGGCCTCCGACGTGAGGGCCTTTGGCTCGTCGAAGATGGTGCCCCATCATCGAAGGGCGCCATGGTTCGTGCCACGTCCCGTGCGCGTGAGTGAGAAACCCATCATTACACACGCGTTTTACCACGAGCGTAGCCTTGTTCTGGCAGCTCACTAGTCATTCGAAGTAATGCATCCTGAGTGCCAGGGTCAAGCGGAGCTTTATCGACAGCTGTACATCGAATGCACTTCATTCAAATACTTCTATCGCGTTTAATCAGTACAAGATGTTCTTTTTTTGATAATTTTATTGAATAATTTCATTGTATTAATATAGAATAAAACGAATAATAATTTTGCTTATTCATTGTCATAAATGAAACTATAAATAATAGAAAATGAATGATTGACATAAGACATTATTTATAAGTAATATATATTGTATAGTTTAATTTAATAAGAATTGAAGTATATATTCTATGTTAATCTCTATATACATATATAAATGTATGTATTCTTATTCCCTAATTTATTCTTGTGTAGAACTATATTCTATTCAAGAGAATAATAATTATATAATCCAGTAGAAATTTCCAAATTTTTTCATTTCTGTAATAACACAGCTACAATGTGTGTAATGTGTAAGATCCCTTGAAAACGTAATTCGGAATTGTCCAGAAGTGTATATTTTTCGAATATTCCTCTTAAAACTTTTAATTGTTATACAATAGAATACGCACATATATAGCTTTTACGTATTTGAATATTCCGATTTAAGTTTCTCTAATGCATTAATCTAAGTTCTAAAAGTCTAATCTAAAGTCTTGTACAAGTCATATTTCAAATTATCAAAAACATGTACAGAGAGAGTATGGCATTCTTCTGGCCGACGATAAGGCCGTTAATTATTGAGAGCGACAAGGAGCATCCTTCATATAGCCAGGAATGCAGATGAGTTCTTTTTTTCAGCTACTCAGCATTCATCTCGAGATCATGACGGTCGCTCCTGTGCCCACCCTCCTGCCCTGCCTTCGCTTTTCTCTGCACGGCAACGAAAGTTGATCTGACCCCACGAGAGTCCGGTTCAACTCTGCCCTCCTCCTCTTTCTTTACCCTCCCGCTGCCGCAGCTGCTACGTCAGACCCTGGCTTGATTTATCACGGTGTTGCCAGTAACCTCTTATAAATGTTTAGGAACAACCCTGCTGCCTACGTCCATCGTTCATTGTGGCGGAACGTAGGAGATTCCTCGGAATCCCGCTGACTTTTCCTCTCGTCCTTGAACGAACATCAGGTAGAAATCTCAAGAATTCTCTACCTTTTTTGTTTGATTCGAGAGAAATAATTTTAGTCGAGAATTCAAATGTTATATCTTTTTCTTATCCAAAATATAATTTATAAAAATTATAGTAATAAAATATGCAAACATTTAATTTATTTTCAATATACGTAAGCATGTATTGCATGTATTGAAAGGTCTTGTAAACGATAATTGTCATCTGATTCTTACGATCAATAAAAGATGACTGTTCTATATATAATATTTTCATTCCTATTATCTCGGCATGCTGCATATGGTACGAGAAGATTATATTGTTTGCAACGCAATCGTAAAAACATCTAGGTTACAATCATTGGATACCCGGATATACGTGCATTCTCGAATGTATTTTCAGTAATTTTATCGTAAATAATTCTTATTAAATGTTATTCTTTCGTGAAAAGAATTTATATACATTTTTAATACATAAATATATCATGTTACAAACCGAATTGGACTAAAGAATACATTTATCAAGTATATGTTATAATTATCAAAGAAATTTAAATAAAAGGTATAAAATTATGAAAAAAAGTGTGTGTGTGTATGTGTGTGTGTGTGTGTGTGTGTATGTGTAATAAAGCGTATATGAATTTTGCAAGGACGATCCTTATTTGCTTACCTTAGATGCTTCAAATTATTTTTCGTTTTAATAACGCAATGCGTTCTATATTGCCTCATTCCTTGTGCACCAGGTAATATTACTCATGTATGTTTTGACACATTATGACTACCAGCAGTGAGTGATATTAATTATCTCGAAGATAAATTGCGTGCAACAAAAACATCTTATATCATCGCTAAGAATTCACAATTTTTTTGTAATAATGATTGGATTTGCCATTTAAATTATATACGAACAATTTTCAGAAAGATTATGCAAAAAATCTTTTACATTAGACTTTCTTTTTTCTATTTTTATTAATGTCACAGTTCGATATTTGTAATAAATTTATTCATTAAAACTGTTTTTGCAATAAAAATATAATAAATATATATAGCTGTTTTTATCCAATACATGTGTCACATCAATGATTAACTACACATACGTACAATATAACGTTCTTGTACTTTATGAGCAGCTAATGAGAGATTATAATCTCTCCCTCTCTTTCAACAAAAGATTTCTTTAAAGTCTTCTATCTTTTTTATCTACTTTTTGACCATTTATTTTGTTCAATATAAATTCTTCTTTTTTTCGTTCGTGTATGGGGATTAATTATTTTTCTTTAGGGATGAACTTTATGATCATCTTCAATCCTCCGCGATGCCTATCTAATCCTTTCGGATTAAAAGTTCTTTATGAAAGGTAAAAGAAAGATGAAGGGAAGGTAAAGGAAAAGGTTAAAAAGGGAAAAAGAAGAGAGAAGGAATGTATAGAAGATGCAGATTTTATTTTGTATAGATTTCAATTTCATGTTATTAATTACGTACGTAATAGAAAGAAAAGAGAAAAAAAAGAAATTAATAAATTCCATAAAAATATATATTAATTGTGTTTAGATATACAGATAATGTGATATTATTATTTACTGAATAATCCTTTGAACTTTCAAAATAATTTTCTTTATAATATTTGTAAATGTAAATGTTATGCAATTTGTAAATGTTATTTGTTAGTCACTAGTTAGTTTGTACTGTAATAAGTTACAAGAAGATCATAAACATTCATTTACTTTAATACTTAAGAAACATCGTTTAAGAACATCGTGAACCACAACTAAGAAGAAGAATAAGATAATAAATCCATTATTATAAATAAATAAATGATATCAAAAGTACAGAAAAATACATTGTAGATAACAAGCAAGTTTAGGTTTAAATTAATTCTGGTTTCATTGGTCATACGTATTCTCGTAAATCTTTCTCCGGTTTTCATGTATAGTTCGATGGAAAGTCACGTATATACGATAATCAAGAATGCTAATCCTCTAGCAACAGAGACGAAAGTATTCGAGAGGGAGAAAGATGGGGAGAGAAGGCAGAAAAAGCTGTACCCAGATAAAGTCGCGAAATCGAGCCACCATCAAGAAAGCTAATCCGCTTACGGTGATGGCGCGAGCGACGAAGCGAGGAATGCGCCGATATTCGTGACGTTGCGGTGTAATGAAATCTCGCAGCAGATAAGAGTCTTAAGTCGCGAAGTTATAGAAATATCAAGAAACGGGCAATATATGCTTGTCGCTAACAAACTTAAGTAATAGTGTTGGACGTTCCAAAGGAACGTGGTAGCCATATTAAGGAAAATTTGTTATATCGTCGATAAGATTTTGCAAGAAACTCAGAGAAGTCATAGATTAAAGATTTTTATGATTCTATGTGATTGACTTGTGATCTGACGGCTAACGCAGATTTGGTATATAAACCGGTCAAATTCGTATATTCGTAGATTTTATATCGTATAAAAATTATATCATTATAGAATTTTATTTATTTTTTTTTTATTTAATTTAATTTATTTTTATTTATTTATTTTTAAGATTATCATAAATCATGTCATCAAAGAAAATTTGTATTTGTAAGTAAAAATTTTTAAATAGCAGAAATTTATCTTTTCACAATATACATATTTAAATTTCATTCTTATATACTTTTATAATATTTCTATTCATATTAATAAAAAGATATCTTATGTAATTGTAAATAACATCAAATTTAATTTAATTGATTTGCTTCTATTTAAGATTTTAGTGAAATTATTTCGGAATGTGTGTGTGTGTGTGTGTGTGTGTGTGTGTGTGTGTGTGTGTGTGTGTGTGTGTGTGTGTGTGTGTGTGTGTGTGTGTGTGTGTGTGTGTGTGTGTGTGTACTTCCTTCACTTTTGGACAGTAACAGCTTTTAGAATGAGAAGTTTTGGAGAGGAAGGAACACGATAATGTGATACGACGTGATTGCTTCTCTGTCTCTTTTTCTTCTTGCCTGTTTTTCTTTTTGAGATGTCGCCAATACATTTGCGTAATTCGCTTGTCCGGAGTAATGGAGTAATTGCCTTGTGAATTCTGTCATGTCGCGCTTGTCTCATCCTATTTATCGCTTACACCTCGGCTTGTTCGTTACAAATTTAAAGCTCGGATATTACTGCCAATGAACATTTTCGCTTGAAATTTCACTCGATTTTCACTCGGTAGAGGCAATAAACCTTGCACTATCCTGACAGATATATGGCAGTACAATGCGAGTAGAAGCCAATAAGAATCATTCATTTTTGTGTACATTTTACACAAAAGTATTTTATTTATTTTCTTTTCCCATTTACATATTCTATTTGTTTTCGAGGAGCGTCAAATATACAATTCGACAAAGAAACTCTTATCAAAATCTAATGTAATCAGAGCAAAATATAAAATTTAATTAGCTGTAACCCGAAGTATATTATTAATAGTATATTAATAATCTTGACATTATACAATTACTAAAAAATAATAAAATACATTCATAAAATTATAATATTATTAAATTTTTTAATGAAATATATAACATAGCGTTATTATTGTATCAAAATCATTTTATTTTACACTCATATATAGCCTTTGTTTATCCTTAATATCTTTGAGAATTGGGTAAATGTTTATCCATCTTACATTTTTTTCTTTCTCTCTTTCTTTTCTACTCGTTCTTTTTCAAGAGATGACGCAGCATAAAGAACGCGATGATCGCAATCGCGCGGTTCGCTTGAGCTAATTGATGATTTGCCTGCTTGGTGGGCTTTACTGAAAGGGTCCGTATAAGGACAACGATCGCAGGTATCCCAAATAAAAATTGTCAATACGATTAATTACGAACCGGAACCAGCGGACTTTCTTAGCGCGGAAGAGAGCAACTTCGGTGCGGAATAGCGGTGCGATTTCCGCCGAAACGAATGCTAACATTGAGAGAAGAGACTTCTTATCGTGCACCATTCAGTTATCTACTTCTAACCGCCTCTTGATTTGTATGCTTTTGCACATCGCACTTTTTAGAAGCCCGCGAGGTAACGAATCGACTATCGTCGCGTCAGGAACATGTAAATCTGTAACGCGACGAGACACTTGTAATCTCGTTTATAGACAAAAGAATGAGAGAATCTGTGATATTTTGATCGGGATATTTGCTTCGAAATTTAAAATAAAATCCCTAAAAATTTTAATATAATAAATTGAGAAAATTATTGAGAAAAATGTATACTCTTCTGCTCACAATTAGAAACAAACTTTGACTTATGTATTATTTAAAATTATAAAATATAATATTGATATACCTGTAATTCATATTTACATTACATTCTATTTTTATGTAAAAGTATTAAAAGTAAATTATATTTATATCGCTAGATATGACGTAAACGACTTAAAAAGATAAAGAGGCAAATCTTCGATGTTATAAAGTCTTTATCTCAAAAGTAACTTTGTTAAAATAATGATAGGCAAAACTTTTAATCTGGCTAAAGCTTTCACGCAATTTTATTACTTTCTTTAATTAAATCACGAGCATTGTTTTCACGAGTAGTATCGCTTATCTAGGATTACATCGACCACGCGGCTCCTGGGGTTAACAGGTGCAATAATTATGATTGGCTCTCTCGCCTTATGGCGATCGCGGCCACGATCAATTGCCACCTTTTCTTATTCCTCTTTGTCTGCGGTGATCGCTCGTGCGCGTTTTTCCGCATCGAATATAATCGAATCTCTATTAAAGTTCCAATCGGCGAAGCGCGGATCATTTTAGTCGCAAAGACATATCTGTAATGAGAATCGAAAGCTTTGTTTCTCGTTTTTTTCTTTTCCTTTGCCGCCACACAGATGCGCGTAATGACTTATGATCAATAATGTGACCATGGATTTCATGAGTTATTTTATCGGCATTCTTGATGTCTCCGTTTTTTTTTCTCTTCTGAAGTATTTACTGCGAAAGCTCGCGCCATTTTGTACACTCTTATATTTCATATACTGCTATTATAAATATATTTATATGACATCATAGAAAGGTATGCAGGCAAAAAGAAATAATTAACTCAAGAGAAAAAAAATAAAAAAATGAACTTATCGAAATTACAGAATAATAAAATATTTTTCTAAAGATTTAATATGTCTATGCATTTAATTATTTTCTAAAAAAATGTAAGATACGTTCAAATAAAATTAGTTTTGATATTTAAAAGTTAGCCAAATGTTATTATTTGTTTATAAACTTTCCACTTTTAGATGATTATTTTGTATTTATTTTATAAAAAATAACAATGACATTTCCAGCAATTATTTTTTTTCTTTGAAATTTTTCTTTATTTATAGAATTTATAGAATAGATTGTGATTACCTACCTTCTTAAGAAAAATTAAATAATGCTATCTCATGTAATATTATCTTTTACGCAATAAAAAGATATAGAAGAGATTAAGAACTTAAAATAGTAGCGACTGATTATTCATGTCAGAAATACCCGCGAATATATTGCGGCACATTGGTTTCTTCATTACTGACGATCAAAGCGTTCAAGGTGGATCGCTTTAAGATTTGCGTGAGAATATAGCGTCAGTAACGATCACTCGATTCACATTGCTATCTCGATTTAATATTCCTAATCATCATTCAATATACAGGCATATTGTTCGATTGACTGAGTCACTGCGAGCGAAAGGCGACGATGTCAGCTACTATTCTAGATTCTGAAATAATGTTTGTAGTTATAGGTTCTAATTGCCAAATAAGACACTCAAATCCGGTTGCACAAATATTCATTAGTAAAATATAATTAACTACATTTTTTCTCTATATTCTTGATTACTTTGGTTAACTGATAAAATTGCTGAATAAATCTTTGCTGCCTTCTAAATTATAATTTTATTTTGCTTTAATTAAAATTAAAAACATCAAATTAATTTCTATACGTATTTATTGTTATAATTTTAATGACAATATATAGCAAATAAATTAATTTTTATGTAATCTTTTTTATTTTCTTTTAAGTAATTTTAAGTAATTTATCAAAATTAATGAAATTAAACACTCGGTATGATTGAAGAAATCAGAATAATTTCTAAAATCTTTCTCAATTGGATCTTCATAAATACTTGATCGACAGCTGTATGAGCATGCGCATCGATCAATGAAATGCAATTTATTCGAGTTAGGGATTACTCCCCGCGAAGATACAGTTCGTCTGACGCGAGGAACACCCAGGAGCGGCCGTTGAAAAGGAGTGGGAAAACGAGAGGCGGAGAGCGAGTGACCAGAACTGGAGGAGTGCGCCCGAGACAGTGCCTCGAGAGCTTGTTATGCGGTCGATGGGAATGCGACATTGCAACTCGTAGTGGGACCACCCTGTTCGAAACCAACACGGTGGAAGGGATCAAGGGACAATGTCTCACTTGAATTTACTATCGGGCCTGTATTCCTCGTAGCCGTTTGGCTTTCTTGCGACGACGGCTTTTACCGTAGGTCCACCGATATCACTGGATCGACGTGGAGGACACATCCGTGGACGGCCTCTTAGAAGATCCGCGGAGGCATTTGAAGACGAAGACGAAGTCGCGTTTTGCCCTCGCCAGACAAAAAACACATCGATATCATCAATATCGGACTATCATACGAAGCCGAACATATTTTGAGCAAATGATAAAATACGGATAACAATGAGACATTAACATTATGAGATAATTTAAAAAAAATTAATTTATCTTAAAACGTTTAATATTTAAAAATAAATAAATGGATTTGTTATTAAAGTTTATCTTTAATTTTCTTACATTCAACACGCATAAAATTTATCAGAAATAGTCAACAGTTGTATATACGGATGTTATGTAAGTGGAACCATTTTCTGCTTTACACCAACGCATTTTCGAATGAATGACAAACACATCCAGTCGTGGTATTCGATCACTGGGTCAATATCCGCTCAGCGAAGTAGTTTCTAAATGTCGATAATAATAATGAGAACGACGATAGCAGTAGCAATTACGCGACGCACTTTTCTCTGCTCTTTCGCTCCATCTAAGTCGAATCAGCTGACTACGCAGTCGATGAAGTCACCATTGCAGCGTATTCTCCGTCCTCATGGAGAAGCGACACCCACCTGAAAGGCCGAACACCTACTGCTTGCGGTACGACGTCACGATAACAGAACTCCTCCTTCGCGAATTGTTTTTTTTTTCTCTTTCCTTTTATGCATCCTTACATCCTTTTGCTTCTTTTTATTTATCCTTGACAATAAGTTAAATATCTTTCTTGCTAATAAAATCAAGTCACTCTTATAACTTTTGTAATTTATCGCCTAATTGTAATTATCTCTTCTATTACGTCGTATTATTTTGCCTATAGATAAAATTTTCCAATTTATGATTTTTCATTTTACTTTTTTTATATAAAACGTGTGTCGTATGCTCGTGCCGAAGAAATCTATGTTCTCGAACATAAAGTAAACTTAATTCTATTCTCTGTCCATTTGTCTCTTTCTTCCTATCCCACTTCAGATTTCACCCACGCACTAAACGGTCGTGAGTCCCTTACGCCGAGAGAGAGAGAGAGAGAGCTTATTAGAACACACGAATAGAATCTTTCGAGTAGCGTGCCTCCATAAACGGCAGGATTCGCCCACGACTCGACAGCGTCTCGAAAGGTATACCTGTCACTTTTGAACGCACCTTTTTCCAATCATTAACGAGCTCCCTGTTCGCGACGCATCGTTCGCATGGCAAAGGAAAAGTTTCTTTGTTCATGGGACCCAGGCGAATGTGCTCCTCCCAGTGAATCAATTAAATGCAATTGTTTCCTGTGATGTAGCCGTACACGTATTATACGGTGAAATTGATGTGAAAATTAATAGAAGCTCATTATACAGAGCATATATGTTTCAAACTTATGAAGCATTTATTTTTCTTCATCGTAATCAAAAATCAAAATGTCAACGTTTATTTATTGTCGAAAACATATATATATATATATATATATTCTTTTATTTTTAAAAGAAGAATATAACCTTTTAATTTCTAAATAATTTACTTTTAAAATAGATGAGTATTACAACCTTGAAAAATGTTACTAGCGATGCAATTTTCCTTTCATTCTTTCTTGTAATCAGATTGAAGAAATTTAAATTTCTCTATTTTTCAAATACAATGCGAGATTTAAGTTACATCATTATTTATACCGGATTTAAGTTTAAGTTTAACCATATTTATAATTATCCAACAATTCATAGTTAATTCATTTAAAGCTAATAAAAATAGTAAAACCATAGAAATTGGTAAAACATAAAATTATAAGTATAACGATAAATATATTTAATAAATTCTGCTATTCCGCGATGAGATGCTCGAAGCCAGGAAAATTCAACAGATATCCCGTTTAGCTCCGAGATAGTATTCTTTTCTTCAATTGGCAATGCAGTATGCGACCTAGAAGCTTCCTTTTTCCGATGTACGGTCCATCATCGAGTATTTGTCGCGATCCGTCGAAATATCGGGGTGTCCAGCGTATAATAAGACACGGCAGAACGTTGCTTCGGACACCTCGGACACATGTCAGCACCGCCGCCCGGCGTAGCCACTCATTCCACAACGGGAGTGTATACGTCCGCCACTCGTCAATTAGACGCGACATCCTTTCCGACACGAAAAACCTGGCCGGGCTAGTACCTCGAATCAGGAACGAGGGGTTTCGGAAGAATGACATTAACATACCGTGGGGAGCGACGTGGGGCGGCGGAAGAGGAAGAGGAGAAAGAGAGAGAGAGAAAGGTGTAGACGAACGGTACGGTCGATGGTATGGGCGACCGGCAAGAAACCGGCGGCTACTGAACATTGTCCAGCTTTCGAGAAACCAGTGGATTCCGCGCATTTCCACGGAATCGATCGAATTCGCGCCTGTTGGAACGATCGGGCTCGAGTAATTAAGACGACTTGATTCTGCGATGCTATCTTCATCAAGCACTAATCATTTGGGAAGGCAAGCACTGATCATTGCAGGAATCGGAAAAATCACTAGCGTTCTCTTTTTTAGTATAAATAAAGAATTGTTTAGTAAAATGTAAAATTAAAAATAACAAAAACGTTTAAATTTTATCATTTGTCAATATAAACAATATTGAATAAATAATAAATTAATTAATATTTTTAAAGCGTAATGATGATAAAAATTTATTATCTTCACTTATTATCTTCAAATCTGTTTTCGAAGCTACATTCGAAATCTCAGCACGAATCCTTCACAAAAGTTCACAAAGCATTCTGCGCGATCTCTTTAAAAAGAGATATACTTACTTCTTATAATATCCAAATTTTCAAATTAAAGTATTTCACGTACAAGAAATTTATCGACCACACAATCTAATGATCATATGATAGACCATGTCTAACACCCGATCTTTCGAATAGTCACTAATCGCAGGCGGCCGATCGATACGGCTGAGTGCAGGAGCACCCGTTACTTCCGGTGTGAGCGAGCCGACGACCTTCGCTCCCACCGGCGATCCGTCTCCAAGTTGGGAAGACGAAACCCGGATAATGAGGTCCAGCGCGGTCTGGGAGCGCAGGCTGGCCGAGGGTGAAAAGCCTCCGGGCGTCGCTCAATTATGTAAGGCGCCGCGAGGGCTTCCCTGTGTTGACAATGAACGTTCGCGCGCGCGCAGGATGCCGACACAGTGGATGGAGGATCTTCGTGTTAAGGCGTCGTGGGATACGTCGCGAGACATCGTATACACAGGGTGGGCGTCAAGGACTCTCGGCGCGAGGTAGGATAGACGACGGTCCGGTATAGCTGCCATATCTGGACACCGTATAGGACACGGCGGCGACACGCTCGAAGTGAGCTGGACCGAGTAACTCGTGCTCGATTGTATGTATAATACGAGACAGTGTCTCGTATGGCGAACGCACACCGATTCGCCCAGTTGTGGTCTTGTCTATATATATATATAAGTCTACTATTCGCGTCTGTAAAGACGCGAATAAACTAGGTGAACACCGATGGGGATTCTTAAATGTTCTGGAATTCTTCTTATTGGAAAGTAAAAAATATCCATGGTGAAATTCATTAAAATGATTGGTCTTTCGATAAGATGATAGCTAATACAGACAGTTCAGAATAATAAAATATATTCATGAGAGAAAATCATTTGAACAACTACTTCTGATTATCACTTGTGAAAAGAATATAATAAATATCTTTAGATTTATTGCTATTGAATTGGCAATTAATTTATTTATATAAATTAAATTTATTATTTATGTCTCTTGTCACTGTATATACATGCTACTGCCCACGTGCCACTATATGGATATTTGTTGGCCATTGAACAACACACGTGCCCCGATTGGCCGTCTACAGTTTAGTCTGTACACGTCTTAAAGGAGTTCACTCTGGTAGCGCGTGCTGATGTAAGCGACCATTTTGCGGCGTTACGCCGATCAATCATCCTGCTTTTCAGCGTCCAGATGCGAACTGGTTTTGCGGAACGTATTTGCGTTAATGGGACACCCGTGCACAAAATCTGTAACGCAAAATGGCACGAATAAGGTCGAGAGAACGTCAATAGCAGCAATGAAAAATAATGGAATCAAACAAGTCTCTTCCGTTGAATTTATCTTCCTTTTTTTGCGACACGAATTTATAAGCAGCTTCCTTCAGCGTTTAGTTTTACGTTCACTCGCGCGTTAGTCCTTCGAGATGAAACGATCGCTGTAATTACTAAACCCGAGTAATTATTATCCACGAGCCCGTTGAATATAATGATGTAAACTATAAGTTAAGTAATATCCCGGTTAATGTATTCCTTGCGATCGGTGATTGTAATAAATGGCCTGATCGTCGCCATTAATGTCGCCTGAGATCACTGCTCGATAACTAGTCATTTGCACGGATTGTGTTTATCGAAAGTGACAACGTCGAACATCAATTAATGTTATTTCATCTTTTTCTTCCGCTGATATAAAAAAAAAGTCTCTTTCCTTTACTCTTACCTTATTCGTACACACGAACGAAACGGAATCTGGCACGTAGGCCTGAAGCTTGCGACGCGGTTGTAAAAACCATCCGACATAATCGACGTAATTGTGAACCGACCAATGCTTGGATAATTCTAGGTGGGTATCTACCTACCCGCCGGCCGATTCGCCTTTCATTTCGCGCGGCCCACGTAATATGCGTACGATATGTTCAGCGCACGATCGCAGAAAAAGAGCGGAGGATCCGAGACACCTTCGACAGGTGTACGAGAAAGAAATCAATCCCTCAGCGGAAAGATGATTGGCCATGGGCGAGCGTCACGAAATCGCGTGTTTATGTATCCTTAAGACGCAGTGGTATCGTGAACGCATTGCAAGGTTGTTGCTGGGTATTAAACTTGCAGGGAATTGAAGCGCTCGTTCAGAATGCAGATTTCCTTGATCTGAGAGAAACGTTAAATTTCTGTTATTTCTTTTATCTTTGTACCATGGGCGTGAATTTGGATATACTTTCTCCCCATTTTGTGTAATTTCATGCAAACAGTTTAACGTGCTCTCATGAAAATGTAATTTTGCTCCCAGTTTATCTTAAGTATTATATTTAATATCTTTATTGATTTTTTTCATTAGCAAACTATTTAAATATCTATTGAAAAACTAACATAATCCTGTCAAATATATAAACATATAAATTCCTTTTTTTCCTTTATACACATGTGTTTCCTAACATTCACGTGTCAATTGAAAACTCGGCAAAACCAATCGTTCCTTCAATCATGAAACGAAGAAAATGAATCATGATCGCGAACACCGAAGAGATAGTAAACGAAGCGTCGATCGATGCCTTTCTTTGTCCCGTCGTTCTCTCGTTTCGTGGAAAAAGGTGCACCCCGCAGAAAACTGCGCGATCATGAAATTCCTTCGCAGTCGGTTGCCCTCGAGTATACGTGTATATCACAATCCGTTCAAGGTGGAATACGCGGAGGTACGTGTGTATGTCTCTCTCTCTCTCTCAGCAGCGGTTGAATTCTAGCCGTGGCGAGCCCTCGTAATCTTTAGCCCCCGAGGTCAGCACGAGCTCGTCCATACGACCGGAGATCTCTCGCAGATAGAGAGAAGCTCCGGCTGAGAAACCAGTGTTGGTACGTACTGGGGTACACGATGCTAACTCGTATTGTTAGATAGGTACCTACCGACCCGGGTTTTCTTCAGGGGCCCCCAGCGTATTATACGACTGAAGTCGTGCCCCTCTAAAACAAAGGGTTCTGCGGATTCCACATTGAGATAGTACCGGTAACGATGGCGGCCCTATGAGATGCAAACAAGAGCTCCAGTTTTCAAAGAAGCATGAGGTTAAAAATTTTAATTGCTTAATCGAGAATGAATAATAGTTGTCCACGTTTGATAGAGAAGGTTCGTATTTGATAGAATTTAAAGTTAGATTTTATGTGATAAAAAATAGAAAGTAGTAGATAGATTTCTCTTTTGCTATTAAATATATCATTACAATTAAATGCTGTCATTAAAGTTTGAACAGTACATTAAGAAATATTAAGAAAAATAGAATATTTAATAGAAAATATTATAATACACACACTTTAACTAAATGTAAATGTGTTTAATGAATTCAGAAGCATTATTATAACCATTTAAAGAAAAAAAAGATCTGAAGGAAAATATAACACAGAAAGAAACAAAGAATTTACTGCTAGAAAAATATATGATAAGAAACTTGATTTATTTCTCACAGTTATCACATGCACGTGTTTGTATAATAGACTTGAACATTCAACGAATTTATATTATGTGTGTTCCTCAAACATTAATATCAAATAGATATTATCTTGAAAATTGTATATTCTTGATTTAACATAAGATCTATCCATTTATATTTAAGTCTAAAGAGGTTCATTGTGCTTATCATGGATTTCTTATATACTCGTCAATCATATTAATTTTTATCATTTTTATTATTTGACTGAAATGATTTCATAAATGCATTTCATAAATAATTAAATTAATTTTAAAATCAATACAGATTCAAGATTTATTTTCCTAAATTATCTAAAATTCATAAAAAATAATAGTTTAAATTCAATTAAATAATTTTCTGTGTGTTACATATTTAAATGTTTATTTAAATGTTAATTTTTGTCCTAATAAATTATGTATAACGATCTTGTTATTTTAATTAACATTATAAAATCATAATAAAATAAAATATGTAAAAATTATTTTTTTCTTTGACTTTTTATTTTTCTCTAAATAAATAATTTTAATTCTCAAGTTATGAAAGAATGCATTTTTAATATATGTAATCAATATGATTAAATCAACATTTCTGTTGAAAATTTCTCTTAACATTCTATTAATGCATCACTATATCTATACCGTAAATAACTGATGCATATCTCTATTAAGAAAGAGCAGCAATGGTAATAATTTACAAAATTTATAATCGCGATCTGAAGATAATCGTGAAGAAGAAAAACGGCAATCAAACGTGGATCTTGAAAGGCAGCTGCAATCGCGAGATATTCGATATGATGCAATCGCGGATCTATGATCTTCTCTTGCGTGAAATCTCAACTCCTCGCTCAGGATCTCGCTTAAAGTCCTTCCAGGATCTCGTTTGGTATCTTATGTCGAGTTGAACGCGCTGTAGCGATTGGTCTTACGGCGACTTTAACATCAGTTTAACCTCATTCCTAGAGATGACGTCACTTCGCGCCTTTCCCTTGACTCTCGGAATCCTTCCAGCATCTTCTGAGATGTGCAGACAATCTATCGACTATTGACAATTATATGCACTCGTTACATCGTGTTCAATTGCGCCGACGACGCGACGATGTAGTGAAAATAGTTGAAAATAACGGATAATCTCTGTAACTGACAATGATAACGATCACCGCGCAAATCTTGGACTTGTCACCCGGTTGTTTGTTTTAACGATAGGCAAAACATACTATACTACGTAGCCGCAAATTGCGTTTGATTTCTGTAATTATTTTTAGCGACATGAAAAGTTCACATACATATTGGTTATATTGTGCGAGCCAAAGATTTGAAGAATTGCAACAGAGAAAGACGTATGTTTATCGATTGCAATTTATATTATGTAACAGCGCACATTTACATGAAATCTAATCATAACACATTTACATGAAACCATCACACGATGCCGCAATAAGTACTTATTAATACTTACCAATGTTATAAATATTTTATTAATCTAAAGTATAAAATATGTTCTGAAAAATTTTAGTTTTGGAAATTCGGAATTTTGGTTATAATGACTTATTACCACAATAATTTCGATTAACGATATTTTTAATATAAATTATAAATCAAGTATACTATATCATTAAATCACATAAACTATGTTTAGAATTACTCAAATCATTTTTTTGACTATTTCTTTATGGAGAATGAAAAAGTTCATAAAATAGCTTCTATAATTCAGTGATATTATGCGATGAGGACAAAGGATTATTGTAAAATCTTTCATCTCGCGTTATTATCTCGCTGTTTCTGCCTTCGAGATTATAGTTGAATCGCACGGATGATCAAGAAAGAATCATCGAAACAAATTATAATCATTACAACGAATATGCAAAAGGGCCGCACAATGCCCACAATCGTTCTTCGTGGATATTGACTAAATCTGCGGTTCGAAATGGCGTTGCCATTTGGTGTTCTTGGTGCGAAGAGAAATGAGGTATCGTTCCGTACAGCAGCGCATAATGGAGCAGCGCATCAAGATTGTAATTACCATCAAACGCCATCACATCTCGGAACTTTTATCTCGGTACAAGCGAAGTACTTATGAATCATGACGCTCTTGTGTTCTCTCCTCTCTTGGTTAGAGGCTATGGTATAGCGCGCATCTGAATAGTTCAACGTCTTACACGATTTTCTATGCTGCAAGCCGGGACGAGCCATCTATTATAGGCAGATGATTATCGATATTGGCTAACGCCGCCTTTCACAAGCGGGCGTTCTTTGCACGGTGATCGCGCTCTTTCCGTTGCCTTCCGCAAAATGAGCGCGAAGCGAACGTTTTGTCCAACAGGATATATATATATATATGTGTGTGCGACATTTGTAAATAATTTATACAAGAAAAGACCGCGGCTAATTGTGTTATTAGCAACACCTGCGAACGCAAATCTGTGATTTTCGAATAGCTAAGAAATTACATTGGCATTTTTAGTTAAAGGTTGCGTATTCATTATTACGGTATGTTGCAAACTCTATGTAAAATCATTAATTCAAATTAAGGAAATCTCGTTTTATTGTTGAAATAAAAAATTTTGAGATTGCATATTATTAATTCACTTATGTAACATGAACTATGTAATTTGCGCTTTCTATATAATTTCATAGTACAATGTCTAAGAAAAATATTTATTATATAAGTTATAAAAGTATATGTTTTTAAAGAAGTAAAATTTAATCGATTTCTAACAGCTATATGTATAAAGCATGCGGTATTAAAAATGTATTTTAAAAAATTTTATTTCATAATTAAAAACACACACACACACACACACACACACACACACACACACTTTTCATTCTGTATTCTTGCTCTGTATTCTTTTTTTCAAGTAATATTGAGCAGGTTGGTATATATAGAAAAACTCGGATCAATACCGTACAATTACTATATAGTTAACTAAAACGGATTATAAAGGTTTAAATGAACTTTTATAGAACTTTTATACTTCTCTTGAGAAAGAATTCATGAGCGACCATTTGCAAGGATATTCAAAGATATTTTAAAAGTCATGTATTATAAAGCTTTTGACTTTACAATATGTATCTATAAGAACTTCAGAGATCCATTTGATATTTTCTATATTCAGAAAATCTCAAAAATTGCTATTTACTCTTGTTGTAATACATATTCTTTTTAACAAAATTACATTATTTCATATTGAGAGCATAATACTATACTTATATCCGTTGTGTAGATTTTCAAATTGCTCGGAACATAAAATGAGATTTATCATATATCGCCCGGAGGCACTTCGACACTCATTACAGAGTATGTCACGTGTCATTACGAGATAAGTCGCGGTATTTAAACTGGATTGGTTGGCGTTCGCGTGCACGATAGTATTTTATACTTACGGTTGACATTTGTTCGAACCGGTCGGAGTGACAAATTGCACGAGGTCGGTAGATGGAAGTCGGTTCATACATTGCGCAAGTTATTTATCGTTGGCGCGAATTGTTTTCATTTGAGAAGTTTGCGAATAGCGCTCATTGCTACCGATAATCATCATCTTGCAATTGTGACAATGAATAGAAATGATAGAAGGATTTCTCTCTCTCTCTCTCTCTCTCTCTCTTTCTCTCTCTCTCTCTCTCTCTCTCTCTCTCTCTCTCTCTCTCTCTCTCTTGTGGAAGAGCGTATGAAGATCTTATATAACTTATTTATGCACCTGCGTTTTGATGAACTTGTGTTGTTAGAACACTGCAAATAACGCGTTAACTATAATATTATATTACTTTAATTAAAATTATGAAATATCAAATTCCATTTTCTCTTAAAATAATCATAGTAACTACACAAATCTTATATTATCTCACTTCCTTATAAATATTCCTTCCATATAAATATTTAATTAAATTAATAATTTTACATGCCAAATTATGTCATGCTATATGCAAAACGTAAATAATAACATCCATAATTATCCATTTACCTTTATTTAGAATAAAAACAATTAATCAGATCATATTTAACTAATTATTTTTCATAATCTTACAATAAGATAATAGATCTAAAATACTCTATAATAAAAAAATATATAGACAGAAGATGGAAAAATACGAGAAAGATATAATTAACTTTAGAAATTAGAATCATTTTTCTTCACTTGAGAATTGACAACACAAAGTAGTCAATGACCTAAGCGATACTGAAATTCAAATAGTGACCATATTGAATCCAGAATTGTGTTCAGCGCATAATCAATGATGTGAGCGGGTCGTCAGCATTAATTTTGGTGGCGCCAAAGTTATCGTTAATCTCGACTAACTTTTCCAAGAAGGGAAATCGTATCGCAATGATCTCGAATGTAGTAGTTTTCGGATATATTTTAATGAGATTAATGGTATTCCAATGACATTCACTCTTTTCATACTTCCAAAACAGGCAGACGGCTTTCATAGGAATTAATGTCTTTCCCTGTTTTAAAGTAGGCGGTTCTCTAAAAGAACTAGAATATATTTTTTCGAACAAGAATATATTTTTCGCGCAGGAACGCTGAGTCGCGAGATTGAAGAACATACATACGTACGTATAAAGACCCAACAACATCCCAAAAGTGACATGATACGACAAACTAGAAGACGTCATTGTTATAATAAACGTTGCAATTATCGCACTTTTGCTATCGCAGTTTCTTGTTTTGCTCGACCAAAACAAGAAAGTCTAATTATGAGAATATTTTTTACATCAGTAATCGAATGTCATTAATCGGTAAATTATTATTGATGAATATGTTTCTACTAAAAGAAATATTTGTAATGATATAATTAAATTTAATTGTTATTATTAATCTATAATTATACAGCTAGTTGAATTTAACTTTAGGATAATTAAAAATAAATTTTATATATATATATATATATATATATATATATATATATATGAAATAATATAAAGAAATTTTAAGGACATGCAGATATAAAATAAGAAAAAAATTATAGTTTGTTATCGTTTTATATATATTAAATGTTATTAAATGTTAATAATATATATTAATATACTTTCGATTAAAATATTTTCAATTGTTATCTTGCGTATTCTCTTATCGCCTATGCGATATTTCTTTCATTTTATTCTCACATATTTAATTCAGATACAATTCTCCAAAAATTGGTTGAAATGATTCTGAAAAACGTGTCGTTCAAATCAATGCGACGAGATGGCTTTTGATGTCAATCAGCTGGAAAGCGTGTTGAGGGAAAGAAAAGAAAAGTCGCGAGAAAGAAGCAGGCCAGTGAAGAGATTTGAAAGACATCTAATGGTTCGCGCTAGCAGATGTCACATGCTCGCCAGTCGATGTTTTCCAAACAGGCGTCCACCGCCAACGCAGCTTCTTACTCCAGCGTTCAACTCTCCAGCCGATACTAACGATCCTGCGAACGTTAGGCTATGGAGGTCCCGCAGGGGCCCTGAGGAAGAAATTCCAGACTCGTATGCTCCTCGTGCTCGCAGGCTCCGCGTGAACTTTCATTTTCAAAAGTGACGGAGAGAGAGAGAGAGAGAGCTCAGTTACGTATCTACAAACATCATGTATACGTTCGAGAGACTAGATTCGGAAGAAATTTTTCAATAATCATTTATTGTGAGAATTAAACTCGAGTAAAGAGATCATCGGAAAATAAGTAAGAAACGGTAAGTTTTCTTTATAGAATTCAATAGTCTTATTTAATGTAAGATACAATATAAAGTGATTATTCTAATAAAAATAATAATTTAATAATAATTTAATCTTTAAATTGTCATATATAAAAAGTTTTTCAAACAAGTAATATGTCAATAGTTTATGTAATAAATTTTCTAAGATAAATAATAATTTAATTTTTATAAAGAATCAGACATAAATTATAATTTTTTTAATATTAATATTTTGAGAACAAGGAAGAGGAAAAAAAGAAGAGAGAGAAATAGATAAATAAATAGATAGATAGATAGATAGATAGATAGATAAAAAGAGAGGGAGAGAGAAAGAGATGTTTATTATTCGTAGTTTTGTAAATATTTTTATGTATTGTTTTAATTAAATATTTATTGAAAATTTATAAAAAAACATTACATGAAAAATTTAAGTTATAATTTAAAATCTTTCGTTTTTATAATAATTTTAAATATGCTAATAAATGTGCTAATTATATATAATTATATATAATAATATTATATATAATTTTAAATATGCTAATAATTTAAAATTTAGTACATTTTGACAACGAAATTACATATTTCGTGAAATGTCACTAACGCGTGAAATACTAATAAATTTTTAATTATTTAATAACGCATATAGATTTATTTAACTGTAATATAGAAAAATTTAATAAATACAAAATAATCTAATGATAATTTAATTTTATTGAATTATTTATTTTTAAAGTTGTAATATATAATAAAAATTTAGATTGGTTGAAAATAGTTCTTGTAACTCAATAGGTATATGAAAAAATTGAATTCACTATATTATCTAATCATTGGAGTGAAAAACATATGCAGAATATATAAACTTTATTCTTTTATCTATTTTGTATTTCATATCTATTATGCCTATATGTATAAACTAGCATAAAATAATAATAATATTTTATTCAATATTAAATAAACAAATAAGATATATATAACTCGAAAAATATTTTGTAATAAATATAACAAAATATTTCAATTTATGTTAATAAAATGTTAATAAAATGATTGATATACATTTTTAATAATATATTAATTAGTATTATTTTATAATTTATTTGTCACTTTATATAATCCAAGCAGCACTGTGTGATACATCTCATAATTATTAGAAGAAAATGACATTTGAAAATTTTCGTAAAAATGGGTATATTTCAATTTTTTCCATTCTAAGAAGTTTAAAGATTCTGAGAAGAAATGGAATGCGAAATGGAAATGCAACGGTAACTGATACGTTTTAAAAGAAAAGAATATAAAGGAAAGGTTCAAATGTGTATTGGAAAAAAACAGATACGATTACAACTTATCTATTCAGAGTTGCATGAGGAAAACTTTCACCAAGCGAATAAACAAATTCCTCAAGAAAAATTGAAGTAGGATATCACAAGGAAAAATATTTTGTCGGATATATTTTAAGAGCAAAGCCATTATATTAGTGTAATTTCATGATATTTCATTAATATATTCTCTGCATATTATCAAATTTAAAGAGGGATAATGAATCCTATGTACTCTATAAATCCTATCTATTGTAAATATAAAAATATAAGTATCTATCATTCTACTTATTTAACAATCGCGTTTGATGAAAAAAAACGTGTTACGAAAATAACACGACTACGTTTAGTGTTGTATACAACAAGAATACAAATTTTCATGTTTAAATATCTTATCATTCGCAGTCGAAGCATGTCAGACCTGTGCGAAAGATAATGTCACGTACATCGATGTTACAGTCACTGTCGCAGCAAAATTATATTACTCGAGGCAAATACTCCACGCTCGTCGTAATTTGGCGCGTAAAAATGGCAGATGATGTCGACAGCGCGATTCCGCAAATTGAATGCGCAACAACGTGTTTCACACTCACCTCAGTTCAACATTCATGTGATCCTGTGGGATAAATCCAAGATGAAATGAGCGATGTGATTGCACCGTCTTGGCAGAGACTTCGAAAAGAAATTCTGCGTTGACTTTGTGACACGCTGACTTTTGTGACGAGTCTTTTAAGTTAGCGATATATTCACACTCAGGCGCACCAGGCATACGAATTTATCGCTGATTTAATGCCACCAAGGAAACACACACTGTTAACGAAAAAACGGTTTGACTTCGTGAAATCGTTCCAAGAAACGCACCAATTTACAAATCCTACTGATATCGATTCCGGTTTGTTTCGTAACGCGTGACAATTGACATCGTTCACCGATCGTAGACGTCGTAGGCACCTCGATACGATGCGAGCAGATTTCTCTTGACATACGAAGATGAAGTCGTGACTGTACGAGAGATTGGTTTCACACATTTGATAAGAGAAGCTGCACGCTACATGAATACGCGTTATCACTGTCGAATGTGTCGACTTCGCACTTTGCGTCTTAACGTCGCTTCCACGAAGATGTCCAATGTCGAGAATGTTGTTTGAGAATGTTTGATTCACTCTTATCTATGTTACCTCACTCGAATTTGAAATACACGTATTTAGTTCTGTCCAATATGCAAGAGCGATGTGTTTTCACTAATAGATGATAATATCTTGCTCCTAGATTTATATCGAAAGCACTTTGTAGAAAGTCAAGAGATTCCTTACTCTTCTGAATATAGATCACTCATTCCTTGATAAACGAAAAGAGAAGCTGGAGTCAAGACGAGATAGAAAAGATTGACGAAGAGGTAGCCGAACGAGAACACGGGCGCGCGCGATCGTGAACATGCGAAAGAGGAAGAGTCAGCTTTCACGAGAATTCCTACCGATCCTTCGAGGCCTCTGCTTTGGTCCGCGCGTCGCACCTTGTGGAGAGCGAGTCTCCAGGTCGAGTCGGCCATGCAACAACGCACAGGTCCACGCTGAGCAGGACTCTCTCTTTGTCTCTCCTACACTTGATCTCCTCTCTCTTTCTCTCTCTCCCTCTCTCCTTCTTTCCATCTTCGACTACCACTACCATCGTTACCACCACTCGTCGTCATCATCATCATCGGCGCAACGGCACGGCAGGGCCGAAGCACCTTCTCCTTCGCCGCCGTGGGGCGCGCACTTCTTTGGCCCTCTCGCCCCACCGCGTCGCCCCTCTAAAACGCCGCAAAGCAGAAGACAGCTCTTAACTTCCCCACCTTCACCGCTATCCAGCTTCCCACCATCCTCCTTCTCGCACCTCCTTTCGTCTCTTCGTCTTACCTCATAGAACGTTCTCAGTTCCCCTCCTTCTCTCTTCTAGCCAGGTATGACACGGTAGGTATAAGCTACGTATATATACACGCATACTAGTTAAACTTCTGAATTTCTGACTCGTAATAGTAGGTGTAGGATACATTCGTGCGATGTCACGCATAAGATCCCACAGAGCTCCACACACCTTGCGTGTGTGATGCATCTGGACCAGAAAAAAAAGCATATATTCTGTTCGCGAAGAGAATACAACTCTGAAGATGCCGCGGGAATGGAAAGGTCGCGGGTGCAGATGTTGTTCCGGCGAAGGAAGTGTTTAATTTGATGAAGATAATGATGAGCGGTTCCAAATGTGGTCCGAGTAATATTAAATTAATCGAGTCGAACCTTTTGTAAAAGTTGAGGATAAAAGACGACACGATGTTTTCACATCTTAATTACTTTACATTATTTAAAAATATAATATATATCTATAATATCAAATCATTTTTAATAATTATTCAGCAAAATTGTCTCGATAAAAACTGCAAATATTTACAAAATATTTTTCAAACAGATGAAAACATTTATTTATATATAAATATATCTCTAATTATTTACATATAATTATTGCAATATTTATTTTTAAAATAATGCTAACATTATATAATTCAAAGGCATACGATAAATGCGATTCATATATTTCTTATTAATTATTTCTTACATATATTTATAAGAAACAATAGCACGTAGAATACCATTATTTTATTACCTTATGCGTGATCTATTTAATGTGTGATTACTATTAATATTTATTTCTCATATATATAGAATTAAGAATAAAGATCAATTTTAAAAAATAAATATAAGAATTAATTTCTATTGCTCATATATAACATTAAAATGTTTAAGATAATAATTAGGATTAAAATATTGATTTATAAATCGCATAATTGTAATCATAACTGCAATATGTTTGTAGCCAGATATACTGAGAGGAGGACTAGTGAGAATCTGTAATCGAGTTACGTAAAAGCCATGTTAGACAGGCGTGAAAATACATCGTGTTCGGTTTCCAAGAAGAATCTATTCCCGCGGAGTTGCTTCGAGGAAGGAACTCTTGTCGTTGTATTTCAAAAATTACAGCAGCACAAAGGCACCAGTACAACGATCGTTTGCCCTTTTCATGATGTGCACACTTGTTTTATCGTAAATATATTTTCGTCAAGAAATATTCCACGAAAGATCAAACATGCAATGCATTTATCGATTTTTTTATTCATTATAAATTAACTTAAGAAATGCTAACAATTATATTTAAAAAATTGTACATTTAATAAATAATTTTAAGTATCCTTTATATTGCAATATAATTTAAAACAAAATTAATAATTCTCATATTTTCAACATTTTATTAATCTATTTAACATATCTTATTAAAATAATATCATACAAGTCATACATATCACGTTGTTATAAAATATAGATTTTTCAAATGCAATGAAATAGTTTTAATTAATAATTTCAACTAATCAAATACTATAAAATACTATATCTATATCTTTACTATATCTTTTAATATTATGTTTTATATTTATTGTAAACTAAATAAATAATGATGCACTCTTGATTCACAATCATCAATTTTGATTTTGAGAAACCTGACCTGCACAATCTAGCCCCGAGAAGGATGTATATCCTTATAGATCTACTTCACAAGGGATGGTATTCAGCAGGTGTCTGACCATGCTCTTTCGATAGCTCTGTAACATAGGGCAGTCTTCGAGTCACCCTCGGCGCCGTATGTCTGCGGGATACCACTCCCGTCTATTGTTCCCTCAAGAGGCTTGACTATTCGTATAACATTGTTTAGCACCGACAGTCAGATAAAAAAAATCACATAAAAGTCACATTAGAAAAACTATTTTTGCGGTCTCAACTTTATGTTAATGTGTATAACAACGTAGGAACAGGGGTTCAAAATTTCGAAAAGTCGAATACCTGAAAAGTCCTCGAAAAAGAAAAATCGAATTTTTCCTTTTCACCAAAAGTTAAGGTCGTTCATATCATAGTTATTTTCTACTATGAAGATGGAATCCCGTATTAAGATTTATTGCGTTACTTCATTTATATTATTTAATATCGAATATCTGCAGGGAGTAAAAACTATATTTTTTTCTTGTTACTCTGTTTATATTTGCATCGTAAAATACATTAATATGAATTAAATATAAAATATAATTTATAATATTATTCTATACTATTCGCGTAAAACAATAGAAAAATGAAAATCAAATATTTATTGTATAATTTCTCTTTTTCTGTGGAAATATTTTTAAGTCTTGGTGGTTAATATCTAAAATTTTTATAAAGATTCATTATAATCTATAATAAAATGGAACAAGAATAACTTTTTTAAATATGTTTGCAAAAAAATAATAAACAGTTATGTATACGCATAAACCTAAATTTAGTCTCTCATTTTTCTCTTTTACATATTTTTATTATCCATTTTGTCTTGCTTTCTATCCCTTTTAGTCATCATGCATTCTTTCGTTTATACTTCAAAGATTTCTCGTTTCTGTACATACTTTTCTTGTGGAATTCTTTCAAAGAATTTCTTTGCCCGCTGTTTAACGACATTGCGGGATTTCTGTTAAAGCTTTACTTGTCTGCTTAAACATACGGAGTTGTTTCTCTGTGCGCCGCAAAGATCGTGCATGATGTAATGTGAAGCTATCACAAGAAATAAAATATTGTTATATAAATTATAAAATTATAAATTTGTAAAAGAAAGAAAAAGAGAATATTATAAAAATAATACAAATTTATTTTTTTTAATACAAATTATACAAATTTTATTTGCAATAGTCTTATTATAATATTTTTTTGTAATTTTTTGTAATATTTTTAAAAAATAATAATAAACAATAAATATAAAATTTTAAATGTAAAGAGACGCTTGCAGTTCTGTATACTGATAGAAACGGACAATGACTTGATTTTTATCAGTTTAGATTAATTTTAATCTCAATATAACCTATTTTTTGTCTCTTTTTAATTCGAAGAATTCGAAAGAGATAAAGAGTAAATAAAATCGATTAAAATTAATTAATCTGCATTGGTAGAAATAGACGTAAGAATCAGAAATACTAATTCCAAGGAATGGCGATGACGCTAACTTGATGGGAGTGATGGCTATTGTTTTCCTCAAATGGCACTATTGGGATATTGTTTGACATCGATTGTCCACATATTCACACCAAATAATTTATGATTATGCCTGTAACAACAGTTTAAAATGTCGATATAAAAAAAATATTTTTTTAAATACATAAACCATTAAAATATAATTTGACGCTCTTTATACTGTAAAGATTATATATTGAGTCTATTTATAGCAATCACCGCAAAAAAGAAGAATATAGTATATCGTAAAATAAACTACTAAAAGATTATTAGTTCAACATCAGGTAAAGTAGAACCACACTCGTATCTTGCATTTCGGCGCGCGATTTACAAACGATCTTATTCCTGTTCTTGTGAAACTTCGTAAAGGAACATTGGACTCTCCGCATTCGTATTACAACTGCGAGGAATTTCGCGTCGTACGAATCAAATAAATAAAAACGGAGTGATTGCTGTTCTCTAGAACTTGAAGAGAATAGTTAACTGAAAAAGACCGAATTTATCAAATTCGTTGATATTGTTTCTGAATGATGAATCAAAATTCAAAAATCGAAATTGTAATCACTACAATAGATATTTATAAATATATTGCACATTTTCTAATCTTTTTTTATTTTACATATAAATGTACATTAATATATCCTATAAAAATTATTTAATTGTATAATAGAAAAGATGCTCAATAAAATTAAAATATCTAAATTTTGAATATATAAAAGTACAAATATTTTTTATATTAAAATAAATAATCAAGTCAAAAGTTTTTTAAGATTTGACGGTTTATTCCTCTTTCATTAGATTAAAGTTTATATAAAAAATTTATTTAAGGAAATATAATTTAATAATAGAAGTTAAAAGTTATTTTTAATAAATTAAATCGAATAAATAAATAAAGATAAAAAAACTATAATTTTTAATTAAATTAATGTAGAATTTTAAAAATTTAATGTTATATCTCTTCAGTAAAATATAACTGTATATGTAACTGTATAAAAATATGTAGCAATTAAAAATTTTTTTATAAATATTTGCGTAAAAAAATCTGATCATAGATATCTATTTAATAATATAATTTTTTTTTATTTTATAACATTAATAAGTGTGTAGCTTGCAAAATTGTTCATATTGTTACAATCGAGTGGTAATCGCTCGTTGTTGCGCTCCCGAGTAGTATTGATTTACGAGAAGAAGATCACTTCCTGCTGATGTGATTGTTGTTTGCCAAACTTCGATCGCGGATGAGCTGCGAAATAGCTGCTTACGCTCTGAATTAATAAAGCTCCCTTCTTTTTTATAAAATGATCTCGTTATTTCGCCAGTGAGAAAATACGCGGGGTGCGCGAGCGAATTTGAGTACCTGCCGCGAGCGTGACATTTTTTTAAGTGCAATGAGATGTAAAAAATGGATTGAAGGGTGCATCGATTGGACGCTTTGTTTCAAGAGATAAAGCTTATATCTGCGTCCTTATGGACCCGGTCTGCGGTATCTCTCAAACTGATCCATTGTTGAATCACGAGAGCGTGGCACGAGAACACGAAGAGTGGCAAAAGTGCCCTCGAGGCATCTTGCACCGCGGCTCTCGTCGTTGATGCAGGTAACTCCCCCCATGGGACTTAGGCGTTGGGTACACCATGGGCATAGAGCGCGACTAAAATACTGCCCAGAAGAGAATACCGGTTCAGAGAGCAATGGCGCCGCTATCCGAGGGCTTAAAAAAATTTCCCCACATTGGTTTAGAACCTGAACTCGTATCATATCGCTTTTAGGTTAGAAAGAAAGTAAGGAATTTATGGAGCAACGTCTTGTTGCATTAAGATTAAACACTATTACGATAACGAACGAGTGCGGTTATTGCAATGGTATAAAATGCTGTTCTCATTCTACTTCAATATTTTAAATGTATTTTTCTGTTCAATGAAATTAAAATATTACAAAGAGTCTTGAATCAAAAGCTTCTAGAATCTAAATTTTATATATATATAAAATTTAGATTCTAGAAACTTTTGATTCAAGACTATAATATTTATATATATAAAAATGTAAAAATTCTCCTTTTTTTCATTCTTTTCAAATTTAACTTTATCTTTTTTATCATTCCTAGCTTTTCATTATCTTTTCATTATCTCTAACTTTTCTATTCTGTTTTGGCGATTACAAATATCTATTGTTCGTTATACTTTCACCGGTAACAGATATCATTGTTATGTAAAAGATTGTAAATATAAATAAAAGATTCAACGATAATTAACAAGACACCGCATTATCGAATTTCTGTCTTGCAGAAGAAAAAGATTCTCTTTCTTAATGATGTATCGTATAAAAATTGTCATTAATTAATTTTTGCATCAACTTGCTATATTAAGAGTTTTGAAATTTAAGAATCTTTTAAAATTGTAAAATTATTTTGAGATAATTATCATAAATTAAAATAATTTTAATATAAATTGTTATTAGTTAGTTTTTCTAACTTTCGAATATATTTTATATCTACAAAAAAATTTTTATTATTTACGAACATGAAAAATGAGAAAATAAGAAGATAAAAAATATGGTCCAATAGTGATCCAAATGGTGTTCTTTAATATAATCGATATAATCGATAAAACAATATATGAAATCTAGAGATTTTTTATCGTTTTCTATGCTAACATAACCATCTCCTACAATATATTTTACGAATGATCAATATTTACGAAAAGGAAACGAAATAGTAAATATGCCGGCGCCTTTCTACAAAGTATGTTGATACGAAACGGAACTGAGAATGGAGACATCTGGAAGCATCCTTATCAAAACATTGAGTAGGACGTCCTGACGATCATTAACTGGATAGAGCTGAATCCCTAATAAGTATTACTGCTATTTCTTCAGAATTAATATTTATTAAGAATTCTGTTTATAGAAAAGATCGAGTGGTATTTTCGTATCAAGATTGCGATATCGTATTTAATAAATTGGCAAACTAGGATTGATGAACTAGGATTGATGATTTAATTAATATTAAATATTCTCATTATATATATAAATATCAATAGCATATTTAAGAATATGCCTGCTTTTTACGCCGGATTGTCGGATTTTTCATCCAAAAAAATGTTGATATTCCGTGCGAAAAACTTTGGCAATATTATTGTGTAAAATTAAAGTGTTAATGGAACTCGAATAAACTATTCGATAGTATCTTGCGTTCCTCTTGAAATCATTTGAGTTGTTTCAATTCTACATTACAGATTGTATAAATTGAAAAATCAATAGTAACTTTTTTAAGACACATATGTGCTGATGTAACTTCTTGACATTAAAATACGAAAACTCGATGACATTAATGTTTAGGAACATTTATAAAATTTTCGTAATAAAATTTATTAATGTTTTTTTTACTTTATCTATTTAACAATGATTTTTTTTAAAATAAATATTATGAAAAAAATATAGCCGAAAATATTTCTTCAAAATTGCAGTATCTCTTTCTTAAAATTATATTAATCAATATTAAAAAAAAAGTATTTAAAAAAATATAAATTTGTAATGTTAAACGTACAAATAGATTAAAGATTCAATGCCAATCTTAATGAGATAAAAAAGTTTAAGGAACCAGTTTTAACATTCTTCTCCGAAAATGGTTCGCGAAACCGCTTCTTCACTATCAATCTTTTTTGTAACATCAAGCCAATTTCTTAACACATACTCAAACATACGTTCTTATAAGGAACAGCCTTTTGTTCGCACGATTTTAAAATTATGGAAACTATTTTCAATCGATGATTACATTAAAAGAACGAAATAAATTTTAAAATTTTTTGGATATTATATAGTCCATAATATCATTACTAGTATACCAAATTTATGTTGATTAATCAAGAAATGTTAATTTTTTATTCATTGCTATTAAAGTTGGCAATTAACTACCAACAAAATTGTATAGTGGTTTCTGTTTTATAAACTATTTATTCTCAAAAGCGAAACGTGCTAAATTCAAAAAAAGTTTGTGCTGAATTAAGGCATTCCTTATTCATAAACATTCAAAATTTTCAATCTTCGAAATAAATTTTGTTTATATAGCATCTATGGTTATTTTTCTTATTTCTTAAAGATAAAAAAAAGCGATTTGATAGATATTTATTCTCTTACATATTACATTATTACAATTGAATAACTAAAATTACGCTTACGAAAAACCGTAACTGATTTTTCAAACTGTTTTATAAAAAAGAAAAATTTATGGAATAATAAAAATTAATAAAATTTCCACCGTTAATTGATTTCTATTATTATTATTTCTATTATGATTTCTATTATTATTTTGTTTCTTGAAGATACGGGATCTTATATCGATATATTGGACAGGTGAACGGCCCTGCGACGTGTATTTATGAGAAAGAAGCTTAGATCGCGCGTGCCGTTCTGCATCCGCCATGTTCTTCCTTACTGTAGCAGCTGACTTTTCAGAAACGTCACACTCCAGATCCTCGAAGACTCTCGGCACTTTGTAGTAACGAAGAGAGGAACGGAGAGTAACATCACCTTCGCGTGTTTACTTCTTCTGTAACCGGTTTCTCTCCTCCTCCCTCCCTCCTTCGCCCCCGCCGGACTAATGCATGCCTCTCTCTTTTTCCTTCGGTGTTAGCTTCACGCTGGACGATCCGTATGGAAGGAATCTCTCTTCTCCCTCCATATTATCCCTCTTTCTTGTGTCTTTCTACTCGCCGAAGCCTACGATCCATTCTCCCTCCTTCCTCTTTCCTTTCTCCCGTCCGTCCTTTCTTATCGTCTCGTCTCATTCTCCTCTCGGCTCCGCGGTATTCAAATGACCTCGGATGATGAATATGGCCGTCTCTCTCGTGCCATCGGTCCGCTACGGTAATTGCCGCCATTTCTGTCCTTATCTGCGCTCGCGGTGCATATGGTTCTCCGCCGTGCATGCACGCACGCACGCACGCACGCACGCACGCACGCACGCACGCACGCACGCACGCACGTACGCACGCATGCTCGCACGCATGCACGTTCGTACGGCATGCACATATGCATTCGCAGATTGCCTGCATCATTACATTTCTTCCGTCTGCATGTGCGGTATGTGTCTTGGTACCTCATAGCTCTTATCTCTGAGAATTTCGTAAAGGGAGCGCGGATAAATCGCGCGGGAACTTCGCACAAGATTCTTCTTCTCTGCCTCTTTCTCTGCCTCCAAGGCACTACAGGGCTTTTTTCGGACATCGAAGGTGTGAGGATACCGAGAAGTTGAACATCATAAATTATCTTTGTACATTGATTTCAGGAGCATGTAGCATGTTTAAAATTTGCGCAGAAACCTAAAGGCGCTTTTCTCAAATCTTCGTTTTCACGAGAGACTCGCAATTGACTTATTTTCTTACAATTTATTTTTACAAAAATTAATGTAAACTAAAAATTATTTGTGTTTTTTGCTCGAAAAAAATTATACGTCCTCCAAAGATAAAAGAGCTGGTTTTATCTATTCATTTTCGTTCATATTCATTCTTAAATAAATAATTTTAAAACAAAATTGTTTTCAAATACATAATAAGTAATTTTATTGCGAATTACACATTGTTCTCACAGTGCCATTTGAAAAAAATTCGTTGGACCAATTGACTAAATGCCATGTATTCGTTTGGCTGACCTTTACACCTGGAAGAACCACTAGCGTAGATTATCGGGTTGCAACGAGCATCGATATCGTCGCGGTACATCAGCATTTCTAACTCTCGATTGCATTCCCACGCCGCGAATTGCACGAATGCCGCGGATGGTCCGCCAACTTGACTACGGCATTCGCGATCGTTGTTGCACTCACTATTGTACATACATGCCGACAAACTACCGAGGAACCAGTCGGGCGAATGAATTTCTAATCAGCAGTAACTCGCGTGCTCGTGCAGCTAACTGCATCGTGCATTAAGCAAAACACGAAGGCGGTCTTTGCCATTCTACGAGATCGAAGAATTCCATGTCCGACTGAAAATACAGTTAAAATGTTCCGGCGGAAGATGCAAGACGCTCATTAAAATTTTATAGCGCGAATGAGCTTTACGATTTAGCGAGGTATTACGAGTATTCCTGCAAACGCTTAATTGTAAGAATGTATAATTTTAATTACAAAATATATATATTCATTTTTATTTATGTTAAAGCTGCTATTGAATAACGTCGACGCAACCGTATAACGACGATTTTGTTCATGTAATCAAATATAACAATAACATAATAAACGGAAAGAGAATTATAATATTATATGAATTATAAAATTACGGCAATAAATTTAAATACCATATGCTTAATGTATCAATGCTATTAACAGTATCATATAAGTTTAGAATCAGCCTGTACCTATGTGTATGTATGAGTAACTACAGGGCGAACACTGATCATACCCATAAAGTTCCCGTAGTGATCCCTTCGTGCACGGCACGTCAAATAACAGTGACTATTAGTGCCTTGTCGGTCATTACAAGTCATTTGTTGAATATATGGTATTTGTGAACGCGGATCTAAATGTAGAACTAAATTTTTTTCTACACTTTTACTTAGTACAATCGAATATTCGAAATCTAGCAAATTCAAATTTTTTTCTAAAGAGTACAGATATAAAAAAATAAGTTTATTATGTATTATCTTCTCAGTGACTATTTAACAAATTCTTTAATAAAATATAAAATAAAATTCTTAATAAAATATAAATATAAAAATCTGTTTTAACAACTTGCCATGTCGTAACCAGTTTTATCTGATTCCGAAGTCGAAACTAGGTTTTAGCATAAAAGATTACCACAAAGATTACCACAACCTCGGTTCTGAACTTCAGAATTCAGACACTCGGCTGTGTGACCTGGCTGTGTGCCAGTTTGATACGCGCCGTTGAAATACGACTTCGACCACGGTGTTGAAGTGTCTCCTACCTTGTGTCACACGGCTACGGTGAATCCTGTCGTTGCTACCGCGTTGCAGGCGGACTAACGGTGCTACTCGAGTTGAGGGACACGGTAGGAGACACTCGCCGCGACGATCGCTATTATATCAGGAATCGCTGACTCAACGCGAGAGGTGCCTAGCCGAGCGATGTCTAGCCAAGATCGCCTACACGGGACTCAGTTCTGTTGCTGTTGCATAGGTGTACAATCAGGAACGCGTCGGATTAGGCAATACTTGCCATTTTACAATTGTCCCTGCCACATGTGGCAGGCACCCATTCTCACTGTGCGCGTGATTTCGACATACCGCCATTACCACCAACGTTTTGCACGATTAACTGCTAATAAGGTGGTGCAGATAGTAAGAGGAAAGAGAACGATTGAGGGGGGGGGGGGTTACTTTAATGAGATTGACAAAATATTTGCGATATATCAGTCAAATGTGTCAAATAAGCGCTAAATAAGATTTGTCGCTCGCAATTGCGAGGAAAATTTAGTGGAAGTAGAAACGTCTAAGAGATACTACGTTATGTGCTTTATATAGCTGCGTGATTATTTATTGCCACACTGGTTATTAATTTGATAATTTGAACTGTGGCATGTGAACCACACCCATATGATCAATTCTGTTTTTATAAACTTGTTACAATTGAATAAGACATGATTATGAAACGTAAACGTATCATTATTAACACCGTTTTCTTTTCGCTGTGATACACTTTATAAGCACTAATATGAGTGATATGAAGATTTTATCAAATTTTAAAAGAATGATATGATCAATGTTTATTATCTACTAGCAGTGGAAATTTGTATCCATTGTAGTAAGTTCGGTATGGTGCATGCCTGCAATACCAGAACCAACCACTTCACATAAGATTTGTCATGTAACAATGTGATCGCCGACGATAATCCATGCGAGGCACCGCATAGCGAGAATAAAATTCTCTTCACGGGGCGACTCGTAAAGATCGACCTCTCGAAACGGAATCAGCGATACCATAAAGCAAAAGCATACCGTGCCCTGTCGATATCGGTCCCCCTGTGTGTTTACGTTTTACACACCCGTGCACGTATCCCAGGCGAAAGTGTGCGCACCCACACGATCGCGAGAATATGTTGTATATATGAATGTATAAGCGGCTACGGCATGCACGCACGTGGAACAGGCAAATATATATGGAGAACGATAGGCGATATAAAGTGGTAATGTCGCGAGTACCGTGAAACATAGCTGATTGGGCGGGTTTAGCCGCGCCTTATCGCCGGTTGCTCGCCGTATATCCACTGGATAAAGCACGTCGTATGTATAGGGTGATCAAGGCGATAGTACGTCCTAAATAATACACATATGTACATTAATTTTTTTATACACATATGTACATTAATTTTTTATCTGTCACCTATTATGTAAAATACTTACGTAAGATACAGAGGACCCTATACGCACGACGGAAAGACTTTTTTCTAATTATTCTCTTTATGTCTTATACCTTAGAAAATAAAAGTCAGTATTACGTATATTTTTCAAAAAAAGAAGCAATCAAACAGCAGTTTAGTTAATCGCCAGAAAAGAATATTATTTTTCGATGGATAATGATTATAAAGAAATAACGACATGATTTCTTGAACAGAATCATCCTTGATATACATTTTTTAATAATTTTTGTTTTTAAATAATAAAATATCTTAAAGTAGTATTTATTAAGCATGTCATTTATGAACGTATTTAATAACATTTACAGAAAGTAGCTATTAATATATTAGGAAATCTTTCCATAAAATTCTTAGTACAGAAACTTTTCTCAAAAAATATGTTTTTCTCTGTTTTTCTTTGTTGTATGTTCATCAATATAATTATTTATTAATCTTAGAAGAGGAACAACTCGAATTTTATATAATGTTTATTATTTTTTGTGTATTCCGTGTAAAGGAATGTTTCATTACTGATTTTAGCTCACCCGATGTATACGCTCGTGCGCGGCCGTATACACACGATTACACGACATACATCTTCTCCATCACTCTTGCAATGTTTCTTTCTATCGTCGTTTTCTCTCGAGAGTCTATCCGCACAGTTGGCTACAAGCGACTTCATCATCGTTGCAGTTCATGAAACGAATATCTCGCACGCGCTATCTCGAAGGACGAGCGAATTGCAGAAGTTGAGCATAGGCGTCACCAGAATTCTTCTTAAAAACTTGCTCTTAACTAATCTTCTGTTTTGTAATAATTTTATTTATTTTAAAGAAAAAAAAATTATAACAACAATAGAAATTAGATAAATTTAAAAATCATATTTTCTCTTTAACGGTGTAATAAATAAATATATCCCATCGCATATCTTTCACGATATTTGTATGTGTAGCCGCCCATGAGCGATAATCCATCGTAGATAAAGAGGCGCATGTGAAAAAAATGTCTATCATGAATAAGTATACTTGGACACGAAGCAAAATTAGATTCCCTATAGAAGGATGCAACGATACGAGAACCTTCTTTGCTATGGTTATGGGTGTGATGAAGTTATAGGGAGATGATAAATGTTCGATATTCTTAGTTTTTCTTCGACGACATTCGAGGTGTACATCAATATTTGATCGTGATAAAACACGTCGCCGAGATAACGTGACGACGGAGCTAGTTTAATCACAGTCGCAATGCTCTTCAATTTGTTGTCACTGAAGTATGGATTAATCGCAATTCGATGATTTATTTCAGTGATGTTGCTCTTCCCGTAAAATGATATCAAATCTTAACGTGCATTTGATTTACAATCATGTTACTCAATATAAATAGCATAAAGATATACAATATTATAAAATATTGTAAAAATAAATTAAAGAATTAGAATATTTTTATTAAATCTTTACAATACTTTTTAAATATTTATATCGATCATAAAGCAATAAACAAATTACTAATATAAAAATTTAATTTGGCAATTTAAATAATGATAAATAAAATCTTTCTGTCGTAAAATTAAAAAAAATGTACTGTATTGTGTGTGTGTGTGTGTGTGTGTGTGTGTGTGTGTGTGTATGTGTGTGTGTGTGTATGTGTGTGTGTGTGTAAATATATAAAATATGATGTGTAATAAATATTACTAGAATGTTGAAATTTATAAGACTTTACAATGAGATTACTTATACATTGTTAGAATATGATACATATCTAATCATTCCATCATTTAATTTAAAAAAAATAAAAATTTAATTTTTTTAATTGTTATTAAAAAAAATTAACACTCTTTTTTAGAAAAATTTTCATTGCAAAACATCACAATCTTCTATGCTCTAATTATTGTATTATTCATTATATTTTATAAATAAAGTGCACTATGCAATGAAGTTTACACTAAGTTTTACACTAAGAAAATTATTAATTTAATATTGGATATTTATAACCATTCCATAAATTTTTTCTAATTGGGGCGATAATTCTGAACACACGTCATCTCGTGTATACACCGTGTGATTTACATTGCACTTTACCGGAATAATGTTGTAGTATATTTGGCGATAACATAACTGCGTGCAATTCGATTATCTACGACGGTTATTGCATTCGTATCGAGTGTTGCACCAATCACAGTTCTTGTTGAACGGCGTTTTATCGCAAGTGTTATCAATATTTCCAGCCATATGTTCAAGTCAAATATTGCGAATCGTTGTTCCTTTCTGATATCATGCATTCGCTCCCGTTTGCAACTGGTGCATGCTTTCTTATGTTTGTAAACCAAGTACTATAAATTGAAACTTGATTAAATATATTCCTTAAATGTGATTATTAAATTATATCAGTCTTTTCTCAAAATGAAATGCTTATTTCAATTAACAAACGTCGTTTTAAAATTTTCAAGTATTTCATTTCAATATCATTTAATTATTTTAGTAAATTGTATTTAATTTATACAATATTATAAGCTTATCTCATTCTTTTAAATAATTAACAATTAATAATTAGGCGAGGATAACAAATGGATAGCAAAGAATTTATATATTACAATATATTAGGCTGACAAATTAAAAATATTACGAGTGCTGACAAGCAATGTGCTGAAGCTGCGACGATAAAAGACTTCGGCAAACGGTATCCGACATAAAGATGGAATTCGAAAAATACGGATGCAACGAATGATGTCGATCGTAAATTCAGAAACGGTATGTCAACGTTGCGCAACTACCGTCATATGTGGGAATAATATCGACTGCTTTATGGGTAGCGATGTAACAGTATCGGAGCCACGTATAGCTCGATCTCCAACGGTGAGGTCGTCATATGCGAGAAAAATGGTCGCGACCCATCGAATATGTATACATATGCATACCTATGTGCCGTGCCAGATGGAAAAAACAAATACACCGTGATCGCTTAACCATGGCTGTCCATGGCCACGCAGACTTTTGTTGGGTCCCCGTCGCAAGAGTCACGCGTTTAAATATTATATAAGTCTTCTTGTAAACACGGGGAGATGTATGCGCGATAAATTGACCGAGAAACGATTTAATCTGATAAATATACTTTCAAACAGTTAATATTTCATCATCAGTAATTTAATCAGAGAGAGAGAGAGAGACTGCATATATTTTGAGGTAATTATAGTTTTTAAAATAATAACTGATAATCGCGCTACATGCATTTTGTGTTTAAATCGCGTGGTCAAAATTAAGCCAGGGGACGGAAGATGCCAAGCGATCGAACGGCTCTCATTTCACGGAATGTTTCCAGCGTCATTATTACCTTAATGAAATGCCTTTGTTTACAGCTTGTTTAGCCTGCTAATTGTAACTGTGCACGCAGTAGAGAAAAAAATTTGCGCACGCAAAGCGTGTTCAATCTACTGCGGTTACGGTGGCACGAGCGATACGTGAAACTCTTGCGAGCGCAGTGTTAAGTTCTTCATAGATTTCGTAGAACTCGAAATTTAAACCACTCAGTGTGCGTCGCTGGACCTTTGAAATGTTGAATACATATCAGTTACATAATTGAATACATATCAATTACATAATCACATACAAAAAGAAAAGTTTCAAAAATATCACGTAAATTTTTCATACAAATGTTGTACAAAAAAAATTCATGTTAAACTATATATTTAATCCGTGTAGTTGTATTTTATATTTTTAATACATTTCTTTAGTCGTCATTATATAAATTATGTAATCAATTTTAATTTTCTTGATTACTATGAGAATTATTATTTCTCAATGAAAGATGAATTTTCTGAATTTAGAACAATTTGAAAAAAAGGCAGTTAACACTTATATATTAATTTTCTGTCTTTTTATCTATAATATAAATATATGTAATATATCATATGAACATCATCTAGTGTTATTATATTATCATTTCGTTCGTAATCGAGACAGCAGGGAAGAAACACTTGCGCGTGCTATCCAATCGACGCAAGATTTGTAGCGTGGGATCCGGTGTCTTTCGAATGCTGATTTGCATGACTGCATCAGTCGCGCGTTATTATCCTATCGAGTTACGTTATCCTTACACACTGAAGTTACCTTCCTCGTGCGCGACATAGGGATCCCTGTTCAGACATTAAAATTGCAAATTGTGTACAAGAGTGATGAGAGATCACGCCAGCACGACGTTGCCCGTCTTACGTCGTTTTATTTATCGTTTATAAAGAGGTTGGATAAAAAATAATGAAACGTGACGCTCTTAATATCCACTACAGATGCTAACGATAAACACTGTCAAAAGTGTTAATGTAAATTGTTATATAAATATATTAGCTTGTATTTAATATACGCAATTTTTTTATTTTGCTTTATAATTATTTAACGTCAGCGCTATGTTCATTTGTCATTCGTTTCAAAGACTATTATTTTTTATAGTTTGTGACATACTGTAAAAACAGTCTCAAAAAAACTTAAATCTTATCAAAAAATCAAATTTATCTTGTGAAATAATTAAAAAAAAGTATAATTTTGTTATTATTTATATTCCTTAAATTTGGTTTATAAGAAAATTTTTGGTTTCAACTGCTAATTACTCAAGAATTAAGACATTTTTTAATTTTTTAAACTTGAATATTTTTATTTAAAAAAAAAATCAGATTTAGAAAATTCTTCGAAAAATTTTATTATTAAAAACTTTATTCAATACTGGCGTCTTATAATTAACAACCTAACAACATTTCGGAAGAATAGTATGCGGAGGACCTCCCTTGACGTGAATGTATCGCGCTACGAGAAAAACAAAACTGCGGGATGTCTCATGCCGGTTTTATTTTCACCAAGGACGTCTTTTTTTACCTCCTTCACGTGAAACGCAATGGAATTATCCGCCCTTTCGCACGTTGCACGTCGGTCAGAAAAGCCGTTTCCAGGCGAACGCCTTTTAGCGGGCGACGACTAATCTTTCGCGCTTCGTAGACCGCGCGGACTTCGACAGTCGGCAGCATTGTTAGCTCCCGAGCACGACGATAATTACCAAGCTCTCCGTAACGGTTCGCGGTAAGAGGCGGGCGCGAGCTATCGCGTTGGCGAAGATTTCAACCGCCTTTCTGCCGTCGAGCTAGTCTCGGCGCAATGCCGTTCTCGGTAAATGTTCCTTGTTCCTTTGTGACTCCACTTTTTTTCTTCCTTCCCATTCCACCTGTGCTGGATGTCTAACACCTAGTTTGCGTGTCGATTTGCACCTTTGCCGGCAACTTTCCCGGAAAGCGGTGAAACCATCGGTACCGAGTAAGCAAGGACATCGGACGAGGAAGAGGAATGGCCTCGATTTATTACATTCGTCGTTCGACGTCGTGGTGCCTCCGGGTTTCGTGCCCGCGGGCTAATATTCAGAAGGCGAAATCAACCTCATGATATATACGGTGACCAAACGGATATTCATAAAAACGATGAAAGGAAACATGTATCGTGAATATAACGCTGCGATAATGAACATGCTAGTTGAATTCGATATTTTAAAAGAGTTCATAATATAATGGAGATTATTAGTTAATATTACGTAGAACATATTTTTAGGATTAAATATAATTCTGGAAATTTATCTGGTTAATGTAAAAATCATATAATATCACGCTCTATTTTCATAAATAATAAAAAAGTATCAAGCGTACAATCAGTTACTTTTAAACGGAAATACTTTTACACAAGAAATAAATTTTATTAAGTTAAATTATATTTCTGTAATATGAAATAATTAAATAAGTTATATTTTTTTTCTTAAATGCAGTGAGACAATATGTCTTCCATATGTTTTCACATTTAATAATTTTTGAAAATCTTCAAAATATCACAAATGTAACATGATAAAAATACTGAAGATTAAATTATTATTAGCAATAGAAAAATACGTTGCATGTTCCAAATTATTACATAATAAGGATATGCAACAGGAGAGGATCGCGGGAGTGCATCACATTATCGTTTTGAGCGATCGAGATCTAACTTAAATTATCGGTATACTCGGAACTTACCGAACCGCACGCCGGTACGATAAATTACCATTCGTTATTATAGACCGTTAATTATGATATCGCCGCGGGTGCCGCGATTTTCCTCGCTTGGTGTGCGCTGAGAGGGAGACGCGGGTGCAATAGACTATGAATTAAACGTAGAGGTCTTCGCAGCCCGTAGGAGTGCACATTTTCAAAGCGAAGATCGACGAGGTCCAACTGGAGTGGATCTGTTTCGCGAATATAATAACGATTATTCCCAATCAAGATGATCATTCTATGACCCGCCTATCCCGCCTTATCGAATAAAGGCGAGCAAGAAGATAAGGGATGGAAGGAATGAGAAACTTGCAACAGCCGGCCATAATCATCTACCTGAGCCACTAACCGAAGGAGCTTTCGAGCCATCGATAATAAAAGCATTTGATCGGTATCCGCCATTATCGTGCTATATGGTATGTAAAAAACGTATATGTCGGTATTCGTGTAAATGAGTCGTTTCGATATAAATAAAAAGAATATGTTTCCGTCGATTGATGCCCGACTTTTCACTCTTTGTCTCTCTTTTTATTCCTGCGATTGTTATCTTGACTCTTAGCAAATAACAAGCATCAGACAAGTAATCAATCAAGTGCATTAAAATGTACATTACATTTTATTCTAATTATTAATACTGCAATTGGCAAATATTTGAACCTGATCTCGTCCCAGTAAACATTTGATAAAATTTCTTTCCAAGATTAATACAGATAAGATAAACATGTCAAAGCATATAATAGCTTTTAAAATTTAATATGATATAAGTGATGTATTTTTTATTACCATCGATAATTATTTGCGTGCGCGTATAACATTATATTGTACAATATATCTATAAACGCACCATATTCTTCGTGAAACGAAATTAAAGAGAATAATTGCATGATAGACAAGATATCGTGACATCAAAGTCATCGACATTTCGTGATCGTAAATCAAATAAATGGTGAATGTAATGGTGAATGCAATGATGCCGGATCTATTGCATGTTAAAAATGTTTTGAAATGAGATCGGTTGAGCGAACTCAATAAATTATAAACGAAGGGAAGAACAAAAAGCGAAATCATTGGACTATCATTAATGGAACTTCACGATAAGAATCATCAATCAGTATAAGAAATACAATATAAGAAATACAAAATCTTTTTCGAACAGAAAATTCGTTATATAGCTTCAATATTTAATAAAACTAAATCCTTATAAAACATTTTTTGTATTAACAAAATGTAGATATTAGTACGTGAAAGAATTAAGTTATAAGTTTTAGAATAAACATTATTTGTTATGCAAACAGGTATGTCCTTATTAACTGTAGAAAACAAATTATTTTGAGCAAAAGTTTAATTATTTGTAGTGCAATTAAATATTAAAATTTATTATAATATGAAATCATTGTTTTTTTATGTAATTCGAAATAAATGTTTGCATAACAGCTAATATAATATAAAATATAAAATTTTTACACGTTATTTCATTTTTTTCTTATTTTTAGATTTACCAACGCATAATAATCATATAAAATAATAGTTTATAAAATATATGACATCGTCTAATCAATATAAATAATTTGGTTTAAAATTTATTTTTTAAAAATCTGCATTTTTGTTATTATGTTATTATACATTCTGCAACAATATTATAAAAAATAAAAAAGAATATAATTACTTACCAATTGGCCAATCATTCATGTGATTCCTGTGTGATCAGTCAATATTGAGAACCAATCATGTACAGCTCGAATATGCTTTCTGTCTCGATAGTCTCGGATACCAACCCTGAGAATAAATTGCATCCCTGCCATACATGACATGCGTAGGACCCACATGCGGCGAACGTGTGTCGCGAGTAAAGTGTTCCAAATTGTTCCTTCGGGGTGACATTATGGTCGTCAAGGGCGATAGCAAGATATCGTCTGTAACGTAGCATATCTTTACAACAGATCTCGCAACGTAATAGACGAGAAATACGACAGAAAATTACGCGAGTGATAATCCGAACACTTTGCGATCTGATAGATATACAACAAGTTGTGGAGATGTTTCGAAATGACTTGACTATTTTCACAAGATAAAATCACACGAACATTGTTTATCTCAAGCTTGCAGTTGTCTATATTGCATGCAAATTACATTTTTAAGAATATATAAATGGCGGTATTTCTTTTCTCCGCTAATTTCATATGGAGATGAAGAGAATAATAAAATCACACTAGATAATAAGAATTTAATCTCTATTTTCAAATATTTAAAAATTTTTAATTTAATTAAGAAATGTTTAAATAACAGAGAAAAATTATTAATAAATTTAAACTATTAAATTATTAAAAAATTTATGTCTGATTATTAAGATAAATGTTCATCTATGGCATATTCATGTATGGCAGAGATACTTACACTTTCTCAAAGAAATCTGAAAACAGTTCAAAATATAATACGTTCAAAAATATATCGCTTCCATTTAATTAATAAATCACTATATCAAGTTCACTAGAAAAGATATTTTTATACTAAATGACTGCATAAGAAATCGATATGTAATAACCATAAATAGATTCGAATGATCCTTCCTCAAAGAATATGTTTAATTGTTATAATAATGTTTCGTTCTTATATTCGTTTTAAAAATAAATATTCGGCCTCAATTAATCCGCAATTTTAATAATCCTTGTTAATGGTTGTTACGTTCATGATAAAATAAAAATCGCTGTTGCTTTAATTAAGATGAGAGCTAATCGTTGGGAAAACACGGAATTCTCATTGCCAAGTACGGATAACAAGTCGATATTTTCATTTATTATCCTTTTTTTCCATCGCGGAGAATCTTGGGTATTTCTGTGTACGCGGAGCCGGTACGCGATGCCGAGGATAAACAGGATTCTCGGATAAAACGAAAATTTCTCTTCGAGGTTTCTATGCGACGGCCTTTCTTCCTTCTTTTCTTGTTAGAGAACGAGAGAGAGAGAGAGAGAGAAGAGGAGCGAGAGAAGAGAAAACTCCTGCAGCATCTGTCAGGTTTCAGGATAATTATTTACATCAGATAGAATCTCGACTGGGGTTCCATGGCGGGAAACAAAAGAATCCACCATTGGCAAGGATGCTAACTAGGCAACAGGAGAAAAGGAGAGGAAGAGAAGCTGGAGGAGAAAGAGAAAGAAGAAGAGGATTCTAAAATGCAGCTTCCCCGTGTTATACTCCTTTTCTTTCCGACGACAGCTAGCCATATTCTCGGGCAAAGGGTCGAGGTGAGGGCCTGAGAATCTATCCTTTTGGTAGATAAATCATTTATAAATGATTGAAGAAGGATCGTGAAATGAAAATTTTTAAACAGATTTATCTCATCTTTTTTAGTGAACTCAAATGGGGATTGTATCTTACGTTATTTAATTTAACCATGGATAAATAATATTTTAAGGTTGTAACATCTTAAATAACAAGAAACATGTTATACTATAATTTATCATAAAAAAATAAAATGGGATTAATATTTAGAATTAAATAAAACAAACTTGAAATATTTAAACAAAATAAATATTATTTATTATACAATAAATGTTAACCACCAAAAGAAAAATCTATTATTATATGATGCACTGCAGATATTCATCCATGGTTAAATATTTAATATAATTACGACTATTTCATGTGATTAAATATTCTTTTGCGAGCATCAGTATTTGCTAGATATTATTGGCTTCCTTTCGCGGAAGGAGCTTTGCTTTGAGGATTAATAAAGAATTATTCTCTGAAGAGAACGAGCGCTTTGTACACGCTCGCGTCGTGCGTAAACTTCGTTTGCAGGACGCTTGTCGTATGCATGGACGGGTTGTAAAGCCGTCACCGGATAGACCCGTAGATAAATACTTATGGCACTGAAACGTTGTAAACAATGTTGCTACGAGTGAGCTTGATAATTGAAGCGGTTGTTCGCTGAGTCGTAATTTTCCAACTGGCCCTATAGAGAATCCTCGCTGTAGAAATGGCGTCTGGTATAAACGTTCTCGAAGTCACATACAAATTGCCGTGGCAGTTCGTCACGTTTATGTTAACGTTCTAATAACGAAGGTATCATGAAATCTTGTGTTTATGCATGGATCCATAAATCAATCGGATTAATAAATGTTAACTATTTTCTTCGAATATTTCTTCCGTAAATCTACCGTACTTTTTTCGTCTCATATTGACAATTGATTTTTTTTATATAAATACAAATTTATTGATATATTTAGTTTCATAAATTTTTTCTTTACTTTAATATTAATTCACAAGAGCGAATTGCATGGATATGAGAATAGATATTTAAAAAAGATATATGTGTAATATCACGGTCGGTTATTTTGTGGTAACTGTTTCTAAAAAAATGCAAGTAAAAGCAGTCTTCTATCGGCAAATAATTCGTTTTAATAAATATTTAATGCTATATAGATTCTGAAAAATCTCGACATATCTGGCTATATGCGTGTAGATAGAATATAATATTCTGGAATATCCAGTATTACCAGTAGCACTGGTGCTGCATTCGATTATGAATACCAAAGTCGGTACCTGAATTTATATAACATGTATAATCTCTTAATTGCTGTAACAGCAATAATCCGACACACTAACGACATGTATAGCATAAAATGGTTTATCCAGATTAAGAATCATAAATAAATAATAAACAATAAATGTAACAATCAATAATATCATCAAATATAAAAATATATTTTTAATTCAATATAACTTTACTATTTTTGTATAAAAATTTTTTCTATTTTTCATTTTATGAAAATTTTCATAAAATGAAAAAAAAACCCAAAACTTTTGCATTTCATTTTTCATTATATAGATTAGTGATATTAGAATTTTGAAAGAAATATATTATGTATATAAAATATAATTATAAAAATATGGTTATAAAAGCTGATTGTAGAAGTATAAAATTTAAAAATTAGATGTAAGATAGTAAAGTCGCCAATAATTTTAAAAACTTTGTATATAATATTAATATATAATATTATTTAAAGTGTATGTAATATATACGGAATAAAGCGAAGCCTTTTTATGCATGAGCTAGCGATAATGTTTATGTTTCTGAACAGAATATATTTAACATTTGAAAATCATGCTTATGCGTCCAAGAAGCAGTATTTATGTGTTATAATTGTAAGCACATCATTACAAAAATATATATAATTTTTTTGCAAATTTTAATGTCATTTTAAAATTGAAACTGACAAACAAAATAGCTTTATACTACGTACATGTACTTTATTTAAAAAAAGAATAAAATAAGATTTGTTTTTTTATTTATGTAACCGCAAAGATAATCGATGCATATAACAAGCCTTTAATCTGTTTGAAATAAAAATATGCGGATTATTTTTAATAATGCTTAAAAGTCACGAAGGCTGCTATAGCACATTTAAAAACGAATCAGAGAAGTCAAATTTCTATTCTTGGAACAAAAGAAAGCGGTAGTTCTCGCTGCGGCGAGATCCGGGTTGTAAAACAACTTGTAAAATGTGCGACCAAGATGCGTCCTGTCAGCTCAGGTTTTGCGACGCGTTCTAATCTGTTTAGCAAATCTATCGGCTTGCCGTGCCGGAGTAAACGGCAAATTATGCTTCGCGGCGGGAACAATAAATAAACGGCGTGCGTTCGCCGGCAGGCAGTGGACAATTTTATATTTGCATAAGCGTTTGTCGCTGCAAACACGCAACATATGTATTCTCATATACTATATAATATATGATACCGTATGTCTCAGATACTGCACTAGATTTACCAGGCGCCATTCTAAAAAAATAATCCAAACCAGAACTCGTATTTGGATATATAAGGGATGTCAACTGGTTAGACGAAGGATTGGTCGCAATGAACATTTCCATCTCGTTGATATACTACATATATGGAATTTCCTAAATTTATCCTATTTTATTTTCCTATAATTTGTTGAAATTAGACTTAAAAAACTGATGTAACATAATAAATATAAAAAAATTTTAATCTCTCTGCTGTCAAAGAAATATTTTCAGTTTAATTCTTTTACGTTGGCACTAAACAATGGATAAAACTAAATAATCTGAGTGATATTTTATATATATATATATATATATATATATATATAATATATTCATATGTATTATATTCATATGTATATATATAAATTAGTTGTAATTTTGCAAGTGATTAAATCAGTATAATATTCTGAAGTATAACAAGTTTTAAAAAAAAGACTTGTCAGTAATAAAGACATATAAATTATACTGAGATATTAATTTGAAATATGAATTTCCTCTATTTTCGGCAGATGTATTCAAGATAGTTCACCAACGAGAACTCGTGTCAATTTGAACTCGACACGTGTATCCATCTGTTAATCTATCCTTCCGATCTAACAATCTCTGAGCCAAAGAAAATAACTCGCTTGCGTTGTTGCGTAGCACTTCATGCGTGTAACGGGTTGCATCTTCTTCTCCGAAAAGTGACCACTCTTATATTTTTAGCTGACATTTTTCGGATCCTCGAGTGCTCTCAACCACTGACAAACCTTTCGATAGTTATCTACCCCTCAAGTCGGGTGCATTAGCTCTTGAGATTGGCCCAGGTGGAACTTGACCCTCGAACTTACCTGGAACAGAGAAAAACAAAAAAAATTTAAATATTAAATTTACGTATATTGTAATGTAACGCATATTATAATATACTCATTATTAAAGAGTAGAACAGAGTAAAAACACACAATAATACACAAACACTGTGTGTGCTGCGTATACGTGTGTGTTTAATATAATCTGAGTATGCAAAAAATTAATAAAATTTATTTTTAAATATTATATGTATTTTATTATATGTGTATATATATATATATATGTGTATATAAATATATATATATATATATATATATATATATATATAATAAATTTTATGTGTGTATATAAAATTTTATCGACTCTTTTGAACATTCAGATTATCTTAAATAAAACAGAAACACTCGGGTAAGATATAAATATATGCATATATGCACGTTGTTTGTTGTTCGATCATAATCATTGCTCTATTATTCAGTGTCTTAACAAGATCAGAAAGACCAAACGTGATTAATATTATTCTTCCGCACAGCAAATTCGGGCACATTAATTCCCGTCAAGAGGACCAATCATCCCCTCGAATTACTGAAATAATTTATTGCACTTTCTCTCTCTTCCACACCACCCACACTTGGACGTATCGATATGAAAATATATTGCGTTCTTCCAAAGGCTCAGGGAGCACAAAGTACATTTGCATTCGCCACGTTCGTGGTATGCATTCTTACACAGAACTCTATACTCTGATGCTTCCTGACACATGACAAATCGTGTATATTACGTCGCAGGATTCATCCTTGGGACGTTGCAGGATCGTATTTCTGAATGTTTAAGGAGACTTTAGAAGTATCATGCAGACTAAACGTTAACGGTAATCGACGATCGGAAGGACCGCCGGCAGTGCTACTTTATCTTTTTCTCTCTTTCTCAACTGGCTAGGAATAAAATATTTTATCGGACTGTTTCGGTCCGTGCCGTTTTCAACCTTGCTATCTCTTCCCGTTAATGGATCCTGGTCACATTCGCACTTATGCTTTCATATCATATCACAATATGCGTTGTACTTATGTTCAGCAAATGGTGTAAAAGAATGAGAGAATAGTTCTTTACTAAGTCTGAAATAAATTTTTTTTTGATAAAAATCTATTGAGATTTTAAAGCAAAAAATATAATTCTCCGATTTTGTCCATTATTATAGAAGTCTCAGAAAAATTGTAATAAGTAAAGGAGCGAGTTGAATTGTAACTACAAACCGTGAAGAGTATCATTAAAAGAGTATCATTAAATATTGTTTGGTAGTCTTATTTTCATCTGTCTTTTTCAACTTGATATCAAAAGATCAGTTGATAATCATTAATCGTCGAGAACACCTATCTCTTATTCTTCTCATAAAGAGCTTCGCCGAAATGCCATTCTCTTGCAGCTTCTTTCTTTCTCTCTCATAAAATGCATCGGTCTTCGAGATCGAGACACGAAGTTATAATTGCCTACTCGGCAAGTCCAACATTCCGTGGACGTTAAAGTTATCGCAGTAGAATCACCGCATGCGCCATGATGCTGCTTTCTCTTGTTCTTCTTCTTCGTTTTCATCTCTTCTTTCTTCTTCTTGTTCTTCTTCTTCTTCTTCTTCTTCTTCTTCTTCTTCTTTGGTATCTATAGCAACCAGAACTCTCGTCTTGGTGAAAAGGGAAGATATCGAGCAAAATCTGGTCAAAGGATTATCGGTATGGTTATCCTGCAGGAATTTTACTTCGGCACCACTTAACGTTCTTGTGAATGCATTCGTAGAATTCTTCTGTGTGTTATTACATATGTATATATCTTTAAATTACTGTAGACTTCAGAAAAAAATATGTTGAGAAGAAATATTTATAAGATGGAACACAGTATCTATGATTCTTATTAAATACTATTCATCACAAATTTCGTGCTTATTTTTATAGCGATTTTTATTAATATGTAAAAAAAATATATACATATATATATATATATATATATATATATATATATATATATCAGATTATAGGTTGTAATTCGTATGAAACATAATATCATATTACATTCTGAATATCAAAGCTGGAGGAATGCAGTCCTAATTATTCGCGATATTGTAGCTCATCGACCTTTCTTGTTTAATCGATCGCCTACATGTGAGCATTATCGACGTCGTTTACAAGGGTCGCATAAAGGCCACATCGGCTTGTCTCTAATTAAAATAATTAACAAAGATATCTGACTGGATGTGATCATTCATTATTCTACATCATTATATCATGTATTCTCTGCTTTTGCGTAAATGCATTATCTTTCTTCAAATCAATCGAGAAGGCGAAAACTGCTTTAAAGAGATCCAGAAGAGCGAGAATAAAAGAAAGAGAGAGAAGAGGAAATCGGTGTCGAGCGACGACCCATATCGCATTCTACTGTCATGTTACATGCAAATATGTTTCGAGAATTGTTAGTCCCAGATTATTTTTAACCTAGTCGATGGTGACTATATCCGGTGCTTCGGCACTAATTTCTTTATTTACGAAATAATAATTTAAAATGTTAACTGTAATTTTGTGTTTTTACAAAGATTTGATCTACTCATTTTATAGTTATTAATCATTTCAGAACATTACTCAATGTTGAAAAATGATTTAATTAACTAATGCAAAAAATAATGATAAGAGAATTATTCTTTCCACTTTCGGATGTCTATGTGTTATGTTACAAAAAAATTATATGTATTATATTTATATACAAAGAAATATATTTGTCTAATTTTTTGTATACATTTTCTCAAATTCATAAATAATAAAAATTTATTAGAAAATTAACAAGTTTCAATGAAACAAATTATTTAAACTAATTTAAATTTTACTGAAACATTTTTTTTATTAGAAATTGATGTTTTATATTAAACATTTCTTTCTCAATCCTTTTTCTTTTAATAACAATAATATAATGAAAATATATCTTCAATAAAAAATATAAAGTATAATTTATTATAGAATTTCAAATATAAACTTACTGAATATTACCACTATTATAAATAACTGTTGTTTCGTTTTGGTAAAAATCGAAAATCAAACGTGACACATGAATAAATACAGTTCAAATCACCTGACCTCGGGCGATCCGGTAAACACAGGCAACCTGATCTGGTGATAAATGCCTGGTCGAAACCGTTCATGTCCGAATAAATACCACAACTGTATACTGTTTGCCAAAACTCATGTCGAAAAGAGCCCAGTATGTTTGGAAAAATAAATATGGGAAACTTTATGAATTGTTCATTCCCCGGTTTCTTTATAGCAATTTTCCCAGTTTGATTCGACAGTTAAATAAAATAAATAATAAAAATAGTGTTAAGAGTACACATGAACCAGCGGTCATTACAGACAGTCCCTTACGACCCTTAAATCGACGTTTGATCGCGATAATAGTTTCACAGTTAATATTCCCCATGGACCATGCATCAAGTAGATACGATATCGGATGAGTCAGCTATTGTTGTCCTGAAAAGTACCGATCAGCTTGTCTTTACTCGCATTGGATCACCATTGGCCTTCGAAGATTGAACGAGAGATCGAACTTGAAGAAACGGCGGAGTAAAAGCCAATCTGGTACAGGGCGTGATTTCTTCGCAGATCTTTTTTTAGAAGCGTAATTCGATTCTGCGAAGAGATATGTTTAATATATCAAAAGGAAGATCCGGCTGAAATGCGTTTATGAATATGAGACGCACTGTAATTAAAAATGTCTGCCCATTTAATTTCACTCATTTTCGTCGGGAATATTCATGATGAGCGGAAAAATTATTAGATCAGATTATACATAAAATACCGCAATATTAAAAAAAAAAAGAAATATTGTCCAATCACATTTTCTTTTTAGTTTATTCTACAATATAAAGAAAAAAATATTGATTTATTTTTTTATCAATTATATATAAATTTTATTTTGGAAATAAGAATCTTCAAATAGAATTGAAGATCTCTGTCAATCATCGTTATTGAAAAATAAAGTTTAATCTTATCAAAGATCTTTCTTATAATAATTAATATTACAGATGCAGTACATTCTGCAGTATATTACACCAGACACTTTTTTATAAAACTAATATGACATAACGGAATAAAAGTAATTAGAGAAAATATGGATTTTATTGTCGCATTTCTACCCTCCCTGATTGCCTCAAGCTTTCGCGCGATTAATGTGTTAGAGGTGTGTATAGGGGAGTGCATAAATAACGAGTCAGTATGCACATATAATGCAAGATAGGCGGGCTACGTGACCTAGTAGCAATATATCGATAGTCGAGGGACGTACAACGGGTTACCTCATCGCACAATGCGACAGTTGTTTCTCCTCTTGCTGATCCCGTATCTAATGTAATAGCTTAACAAACGAGTCTAAGTGTTGCATGCATATTATAACGCTATATTGTGACATGACATACATTGCAAACCATGAGAATTCTGGAAATATAATAAATGATTTTATTGAATAAAAAAATTAAACTAAAAATTTTTGGAATTTCTATTTTTTACATTTTAACACTAGGTATTTTAATTCAGTTTATCAGGATTTTAGGAAAAAAAAAAAAACAAAACTATTTTTTTTTTCTTTACGCTTACGTAACAATGTATTGCTTATGATGCTGGAAAACTAATGTGAAATTTATTTCTTCAAAAATGTTACGCCAGATTAGTTTTCCTCATGCTGAAAAGAGCAAAGGCGATGGCTTTATATATTCTGGTAAGGCAGCATACTTTACGAATAAATACAACGAGATCGGAAAGCCACGTTTTCGAACCGTGGTTCGAACGTCTTTTCCGCGGAAAGATTTAGTTCTGGGAACAACAATGGAGCCGGCTCACCCGGTATAGCAGCTGCGATTCATGAGCGTCTCGGGGCAGCCTTGGAACCGCGGTTATGATGTTCTTGTTATTAATTTGTTTTGCGCGCTACCCGCAACACGTCGTGCGGAAACCAGTTTCTTAAGACGTATAGGATTACCGCGCGGTACGACCTGAAGAACCTACCGACAGCTTTTGGACGAGTAACGCTACCACGGCGAAAGCTCGGATGATTCTCGAGGCGGCTCAGAAATCTTGCTTATCCCTTTCAATCTGGAAACCAGTTTCGAATTTTGGAAGGGAAGTCTTACTCACTGAGAATCTTTAAACTATATAATCTCTTGAAAAGATTCCGTTAATTACAATTAAACAATTAAACGTGGATAAAATGTATCATTATCTTGATAATACTGCCGCATTCGAGGTTGCTTAAACCAGTAATTCTCTAGATTAGCAAATAGATTAAGGATGCTTTAAAATAATTAAAATATAATTAATATAATAAATATAATTAAAATATTATTAAAAATTAAAATAATGTATAAAAAACACGTTCGTTTACTCCACAGGAACAAGAACGTTTGGTTATTTTTTTTCATTTCTTGATTCGATGCTAAAAGGATTTTTATCTCGCTTTCTATTGCAACAAAATTGTAATTATTCATAATGTTCATGTGTGCTTTGTGTATCATAAAATTGTGTATATAAAATTATTACAAACATAATTTAATTAAATAGTATTTAGTATTCAAGTTTTTATATCTGTAAAAAGAGTTTATAGCATACGTTCAAGAGTAAATAATTAAAGCTAACTCATGCAATTAAAAGTTTAAATAATTTATAAAAAACAATATATTCTTCATTTATCTATTTCAAAATTTCTTTTTAATTAATAAAATCTCTTTCATATCTTACAAAGATATTTAAATTATTACTTATCAAGATATTATGGAAACTGAAAAACTTATAAATTGCATAACGTGAATTTAATAAAATTTCTTAGAAAAAATTAAAAATTATTTTACGTCATATTGGATTTGGTTTTGTGATAACCTTTTAACTCCTTAAAATAAAGGAGCAATATTTCATAATTTTCTTGAATCAAACCGAAACAAATTGATGAAAACAGGTCTAGAAAAGAATAGATATTAGTTGGCATGCTTATGGATGTCGACGGTTTTTGAAACTGGGATTTTAACTTAACATAGTATGACTGGGATATATGAAAAGAGCACCGAAGAAATTATCCTGATATAACATTCGCTCGTACAATAGAATATAGAGCGTGTCGCAAGAATATAGGATGAATGCTCGGAATATCCTCGAGAGAAATAGCTATCATCTGTGTCAGCCGCCGTTCCCGTTATCTTTACTTATTCTACTTGTTCTCAACAGCTTGACCGATGAGAAGAAAAGAGACGGTTTTAGTCTGCCAAGACTACGAAGAATATGAATGCGATAATGACAAATATGTAGTGTGAAAGAATTAAATATATGACTAGAATTCTAATGAAAAGAGAAGCATCATAATTTTTAAAATAGAAGTCACCAATATATTTAACAAAATCAAATTAACTATTAAATTATATATAAAATTAAATGTAATAAATTGAATATTTTAAGAAACGTTGTTATATTGTACACATTAAAAAAACATTTTTTTTGTTTGCACAAAATGATGTAGAAAGAAAAAAAATGTATAGCAGCTTAATAGTGTAAATTCTTCAGTTATTTATAAGAAATAGCTAGGACATTTGCACATATTCTATAATATAGGATTTTCATTTTAGTTTAATTTAAAGTAAATCGTAATAATATTTTGCAATTTATAGCATTTGTACACTCGCAATTACTTGGATAAATGACTTGTGATATCATATACAATTAGAGTTCTTTTAATGGGAGAGAGAGTCGAAGTGAAGAATAATCGGAAGGAGTATGGTTAACTACAGTGGTGTATTAGAATTGGTACGTGGGGTGTCAGAACACGCGTTAAAGTGTGTTTCGGGATACGTGTTTTCGCGACATCATTGATCGATCGCGTATCCCAAGAGTTCTTCGCGAATGCGAGATAAACTACTCGTAGCGATTATAAAGAGAAACTGGGAACGCGCTCACATGGGCGTACAAAAACCTTAAAAGGCTTAAAGACTACAAATCTCGACTGTGATGCATGAGGGAGCCATTTACCGGTCTTTAGCCATTATTTATGAATTTGGTGCGCCGAAAAAGGCCGTGGCCGTCGTCGGATCGCGACGGGACTCGGTAGAACAAAATGCGTACTACAGAATCTTTCAAATCGATCCGCGAAGCGGATAAAATATTTTATGGTAAACGAACTTTTTAATGGCCCTTACGGCGGATGGAGTCCCTTCACGTCTGCGTTGATTTGTAGTCACCGTGGACGGCACGGACCTTATCGATTGCCCCCGAAGTTGTTCGTTCCTCGGCCGGACCTTGGCAGATCGCGATATCGCAATTCGCTTGTAGCGAACGAGAGAGCAAACCGGGGGGTTTTAGAATTTCATTGTCTCGGATCTTCTATGTCAAATTGACTTGAAGCTGTTATCGGCAATATATCGGTAATATATAATAATTATATTTAAAAAAAAGTAAAGTTTATCTTTATCGTTTTCACTACTTGTTGGGAAATATGAGTTGTTTTGACGTATCTAAATTAAAAAATAAAAAGACAAAGTCGCATTTTTAAACGTTTTCAAGTGTAATCATAAAGAGAAAATGACTTATTAGATATGGAAAAAGTCGATAAAAACAAGATTGAAAATATCTTACGTACACGTAATGAAAATATGACAATTGTTTAAGGAAACAATTTGAGAACGGAAATTCTTCTCGTTTTTCTATCCAAAAGTAGAATGTTGATCGCGATAATATATTTTATGAAATATTATGGATGATATTGCGCCACCGTGTTACTATGGAGTCTCAATTTAATTTAAGGTGCAATGTAATATTCTTCGCTTTCTCATGTGGGCGTCTGTGCGCGTGCTGTGACTGAAGTCGATGGTCTGTTAGCGGCCATAGACGCCATTATACTTTCAAACTCGTTTACCGAAAAGAAACGTTGGTATTCTATCCTTCTCAAGTAAAGCCCGGTTTGTGATAGTAATTCTGGTCGTTCATGGCCGTCAAAATGATCTTATCCAAGACTAATTAATGAGCAACAAGACCGACTTTTGAGAAGATTGAGATCTGAATATTTGAATCATGTGATTAAATCTGGTAGTCTTATAGTTAATATCACCTGTTGGTCCGGTTAAAGAGTACAAAAATGCCGATGGTAAGCAAAGTTCTATTTAACTTAATTTGGTCTTTCTCTTCTGATATTTGCTTACGCAAGTTTACATATTAACTAAATCAGAGATTATAATGATTGATGTTAAGTTAATATAAACATCAAATAAAATGAAATTCCATTATAATATCAGTATGATTAAAGATCTATTTTTCAAGTAGAACTTGATTGAATTGAATTAAAATGATAATAATATTGATACTAATATAATATTCAATAAAATACATTCTACAATAAGTTTGTTGTAAAACATTTGTTATATTTATAAAATTCCTTTTCTCTTAAGCGATGCTTCAATAAAAAGCATATTTTAGTAAGTGTTTACAAAAATGTAGAAACTTTGGTATAATTAACAAGATTTCTTTATAAAAGTATACTTTGAAAATAAAAATCTACAAAATTATAAGTTTGTCAAATATCTTACTATAAATAGAAAAAAATTAAAATTCCATAATGTATCATAATCACAAATTTGCGCTCGCAACACAGAGTATAAAGTACCGATTAAACCTTCTTTACGATTGTAATTTGCGCGCTTGAAAATCGCCGAGCAAGTCCATTAATCGTCACTCTGGTATAGTAACGAGTACTCCCAATTGTTAACGCTTTAACTCTCTCCATAAATACTCTTTCTTCTTTACGATCGAAAAAGCTAGCATAGAATTAGCAAAGAGTCTATCGATCGCGATAGGGAAATGCGGAGTTCGTATGATACTCAAGGTTCCATGCGCAAGACCCATAAGATCCATAAGGATTTGTCTTGTTCTGACAGTGTCCATAGCTATCTATATTGGCTATCTATATTAATTATTTTCATAATTTAAACCAAGCGTAAATATTAACGCCGCAGTATTTCTCGCTACGCGTTAGCTTCCGCGACTCGTCTGACGGTGATCCATAATATTTCGTTTGTCATTCGTGTTTAAATTAATAAACGGCGATGTAATCGCTGCTAACGTCAAATGTAATGTTTGTAAAAAAATTCTTTTTAATATCACAAACTCAACGAGTTAAACGATAATAATACAATCTTCAAAAGTTTTTTTTTTTGAATAATTACAACATAATTTTATTAGGGACATTTATCGGCAAAAAGTGACTTTAAATCTCACAAGATTATACAATTTCAGCTATCTTGAAGCGAGAGTGGAAGTGTCTGCCAAATATTAGCACAGCCGGTGCAGCTGTTGCTAGTGAATATGCTAGCTTCTACTCTTTTGATTGAATACAATCTTATCCATCGTCTACCTTCTAAATAATACGGAAATATATCTGGGAATGATCCAACATTTTTGTTTCGTAAAGAAGTTGCATAGTACGTTTGAGTATGTTTTAGTAAACATCATATTGATATTCTGATATGACGGGAGAATATCGGCAAGATTAGATAAATTTTGACTTATTCTTAGCCTGCGTAATCCGCTGGATAAATAATTGCTTTAATACTAGCCAAAGTACGAATGTCCATGTAAATTTCCATTAATTCTTCAGTACAGTAATTTTATTTTAATCATTTTTAATATCTCATGTATTATATCATATAATTCAGCTTACAGTTACATAATAAAATTACAAAACTATAATGTTATTACAGTAAATACCGCGTTTTTTTCTTATTTTTATATATTAAAATAAAATTTTTATGGCAATAAATATAATTCTATAATAAATTTTGTTGTAAAGCTATTATTTAAATCGTATAAATAATTATATAAATAAAATAAATAAAATAAATAACATCGATGGATAATATTGTACAATAATTCTCTGCAGTAAATCAATCATTCGTGGCTCTTCACTGCTTGTAATTGCCGTGTATCATTCATCATCGATGCTAGCAACTGGAATGTGCCGATCTTATTCAACGAGAAGAAAGGATGATGGCACATCAGTCAAATCCAATCCTGACGGAAACAATTTTTTAACGCAATAATGCTTAATTATCAAGAGAAGCCGCGAATGTTGATAAGAATCATCGAAAATTCTAAAAATCTGTTTAATATAATAACTTTTTGATATAATATAATAATCATATTTTTCAATAGATTTTGAAACACACGTGCGCACGCGCGCACACACACACACACACACACACACACACACACACACACACACACACACACATCGCAGAATACATATCATTAAAATCTAGAATGCAGAATTATGATATTATTTAATATTGAAATATGAAAGAGATTCTTAATATAGTGACTTAAGTCACTTAATAGTTAATAAAATTTTGGCCCGTTATTTTATTTTAAGTAACCTTTAAACATTTAATTTGAATTTGAATTTGAAGGATATTAAATGCATTTACATTTACGTACATTAAAAAATATGAAAATAAATTGTAAAATTTATTTATATCAATATAATATAATACATTTATATTAATATAATACTGTAATTAATAATACTGTAATTAATATAATACATTAAAATAAGAAATATTAATGATATCATTACATATATTATTACATACATTATTTAGAATATTTTATATAAGCTATAATGGATTTCGAAAAAAACATGATACTATTGCAAGAGGCTCATTTGCTAGCCTAAATTGAGTTAAATTTGACTTAAGAAGTTAACATTTCAGGAGCATCAACAAACTAGATAGGTATACCTTTATCATCTCATTGAACCCACGCATTCATTTCTTTCCCGTATTTTTTATCCGCTTTTTATCCGTTAAAAAGTGTGTGGACATCAAAACACCGAGGAGAGTTTCATGTTTCGAAGTGTTATTACATTTTTACGACTCAAACAACCGCTCTTCAAGATTTTCAAGAAAGATTATTCACCTACAACCTTAAACTTTGACTACATATATGATTACGAAATGTCAATGATATTTATAAATAAAAATGCGATAACTTGTATTCAGTTGATTCTTGTTGTTTTGAAACTTATTTTTCTTTAATTATCTCTAATAAATAGATAGTAAGATTCTTTTTTGTTTTCATTATATTATCTTTTATCTTATCATTATATTATCTTCTATCTTCTATCTTATCTATTCTATCTATTATTAAGTTAATTTTTCAAATAAATAGAAATATGATATATTTATATTTACAAAAAAATAATATTTCATTATAATATAAACAAAAAATAATATTTCATTATAAAACCATGTAGAAAAAATATTAAAATTTTTATATTTAAATCTAATCAATTTCAACAAATAAACGTTTTCGCAACGTTTTCGTACTACGTTCTTTCGAAATATATTACTAAATATTTCAAAAAATCTATGTATCTAAAAATATTGATTTGAAAAATTCAAAACAAAACTAAAGTTTAAATTAAAATTTAGAAAAATATTTTATTCATTTATCTACATTTATAGTTACAAAGTTATAGTAGAAAGTTTATATTTTCTATAGTTTTTTAATAAACATTGTGATATATTTAAAAATTCCAAGATTTCTTTTCTTTTTCTATTTTTTTTTGTAAGTGATAATAAACTTAGCATAATATAAATTATAAATTATATTGAGATATTTAAAAATATTATATAAGAGATGAAAATTTGCATCATTTTTTATCGAAAGTAGTTATTCTAGTTATAATCTAGTAGTAGTTATTTTATAATCAAAGATCATTTGAGAGAAATATTAGATGGATAATTACGAAAAAAATGCCGACAAAACAAGATACTTAGTCGATCAGTTCCGTCAAATGGATTTGATGGACATCGTTAAAGAAACGTGAGATCGAATCGAGTCACGTTTCCAAAGGGCTAATAAAGAGCAGTGGCGCGCACCACAAGCAGCAAAAAATGCAGAACAATAATGCACGAGTCAGACTACATTTGATCCACACGTAGGTGCAACTTAACGAATAATAGGTTTGGTTTTGTCGCTATATTGAAATTATAACACTTTTTCATTATATATAATTTCGCTCGATTCAATGGCACGTGTCTTATAAATTGTAGCAATAATTAAGTATGTGTTAATAAAGTGATAATGGCATATTCACAAAGATTATCTAACTTAAATACATTTTTTAATATCTTTTATAAAAATTATTTTTCTTTAACTTATTTTCCGCATATTATTATTAAAATTATCAAAGTTGTACAAAAATTACAAAAATAAATTATAATTATAAATTAAAGTAACAATTTTGAAGCAAATAATTATAAAAATTGATATTACAATTAATACAAATTTTTAATTTATTAAATAATATTAATTTTTACAGATACGTATTCGTAATTTGTTTTAATTATGTAAATCAATGTTTTTTGAAGTGCTTGTAAAAATGATCTTATTTTTAAATTAGATTATAATATATAAAGAAATATATAGACAATTGTAAAAATATTAAAGATTATGTTTCTGAATTAATCGAATTAAAAAGATTCTCTTAAATAATAAAGGAAAAGTATATTTAATCAATTCAGTCTTTTCTAAGCATCTAATACTATTAAAAAATCTAAATATTGCTAAATGTTGTTTAATTTATAGAAGTGTCTGCTTTATGTTTATATTGCAAGTATAAAATATTGATATTAATTCTAAATTTAGTTTACAGTAATGCGATAATTCTATAGTTCAATAGTTCAATAATTTCCCTATTTTGACACAAGATATAAATAGAACTTTGTCGTAATCATCTTGTCTTTTTAATTGCGTTATTTTTATTTATCAATGCTATATTATTGATGATATACTATCATACATTACGACGATCGACGAAACATAAGATTATTCATTGCACAGGAAAACTTGCACCGAAGCATTCCAGTTTTACAGCTGGGGTGAGAGTTGTGAAATACGGCGTATAAAAGCATCAACAGTCAAGAGATTTCCGCGAAGATATTCCTGCTTCTCTTTCACCAGATAAGAACTCTGTGAGCAAGTCCTATTGCTGGATAAAATTTTAACTGAATGAAGAGACGGTATGCAAGAGATACTGTGTGCACGTATTGACATTTTGTTAAATTATAAAACAGCAACGTACATCGATTTCACTGAAGTTATATTGCATCCACGCATGTGAGAATTATTATTATAATTATAAATAAATAAAAAAATCATGTATAATATAAAAAATAATTTTGTGTGTAAATTATTATATTATTACATGTAATTATTTTATATACCTCTTACATTATTATAGAATTTTTAATTTTCTTAAATTAAGTAATTAAAGTCTCTCTCTCTCTCTCTCTCTCTCTCTCTCTCTCTATCTCTTTTATTCGCTAAAATAGAGTTATCGTTGAACAAACAAAAGTGATGTTAATGAAAGTTAAGCAGCCCAGTCTCATTAGAATGTGCAGTTTAATTTCTCTAAAGCGGTAATAACTTTCTCCTGACGGGCATAATAAATTCTTTATGCGCGTCATTACTTGGAGCCTCCGATGCGTGAAACGAGCATCTCTTTCGAGCATCTTTTACCGCATTTTTGTGCAACATGCCACTCATCAAAACTGATCATGCGTCGTCAGGTTACGCCTACTCTCTTCCGCACTTCACATTTTCGTGGTTGACGATTTAATCCGTCATATGCATTGGACATTGCATTAAAAGAGTTTGCTACATTTGTATTGTGCATTGTGTTGTCAAAAAGAATTAAAATTCTGATTGTAAATAGTATAAGACAAAATCGTAATTATATAGATTGCGGCGTTCCTTGAATTTCAAAAAAAGATAGAGAATTTTAATTATTTATGAGTTTTAATTATTTATATTTAATTTTTATCTTAAGTTTCCGCGTGAATGATGGCTTTAAGGAAGAAATTGTTGATTTCTATGATACTCTTAGATACACTGTAAAAAATTTAGTAAAGAGAAACGAATGATGATCTTAAAGCAAAAATACAGATATAAGCGCATCGCGGTAAAACTGAAAAATTCAGGTATGTACTTGCGAATGCATAAACGAGAGAGTCCACGTGCGGCCGCAAAAGGAGAGGGTTCATACGGCCGCATGGATAAATAGCCGGTCCGCATGGATAAATAGCAACTCCAATTCGTTCACTTCCACTGCCGTTAAACATGCGCGTCGTATACTTGCCTAACTATCGAGAGACCACTTTCGAAAACCTGCCATTACAGGCAATTAGGCATGCATCATAGGCCACAGAGTTGGACGCCTTACACGGTTAGGAATTATGGGCTGTCGTAACGCTATATGCTGCCGCTTCGTCGGTCGAAAACGACGTTTTATGGTGTTGGCACGAGGCTTACTTGTCGATGACAGTTTTATAGGAAGTATCTCGCGCTCCTGCATCTCCTCCTCTTCTGTTTTTCATCTTCTTCCTTTTATTCTGTTTTCGAGCGTCAGCGAACGTCCCATTAGAGACGTATCGACGCTACGCGTTCAGCATTTAATTAATGCCGTGCTTGAACGCGACTCAAAGTGAAAGCTTGCGCCTCGTATTTTGCCTTGATTCATTTTCCTGTTGTGTATGATGTTTTACTTCTCGTGTTACGAAAAGAAGCAGAGAAATGTCCCTTATTTGGCAAAAATATATAATTAATTGATTAATTCCAAATGGTATCTATTTATTTGTTAAAATTTTTTTCCTTATATTTTTCAAATGTTTACTTCGTTTAATGTAGTCAAATTTATATCACAAACACACGATGCACGTTAAGTGACACTTCTGTTTAAATTATTGTAAATTCTTTTGCTGATGATAGCTTTTTGAATATCGGAATCTCTAAAATTAATAATTGAGCCAATCTCGTGAAAAAATTAATAGTAAAATAAAAAAAAATATTTTGATAAGATATTGATACATAATTTGAATGTGCTTGTTTTCAAAATATACTCAAATATACTTATATATAATATGAGGTTTTCTCATAATAAAATAATTTTGTTAAATCAAGATCCTTCATATAAATTTGCCTCATCTATGTTTGATGTACATTTGATGTTTCCGGTGCATGCAAAGATCATCTTTTTATAGTGAACTAGTTCGAACTATCTCCCGTAGCATCATTACGCAATTTTGTCCTTTTTCATGGAAACGAAGCAGATGACCTTGAATAAAGCGCCAAGAGCTTCACTGCACTTTCACCCGTTCTCCAACTGCTTTCCGTTCGGTACCACTGCAACTTTGCATAAGTCCGATGCTAATAAGATGTATAAATTTCCTAGCAAAAATTCATTTTTCAAAATATGCTTTTTAAAAAGGAAAAGACAAGACAAATTTCGCAATTTAGTCACATTATATTAACATTTTCAGAAAAATATCGTCATTTTTAGACAAATCAAAATAGATATTAAAATTATATCAGTTTTGTATATCAGTTTTGTTTTAATATCATTTAATTTTAATAACAATGATATATATAAAACTCACATAACATGATTTTAATATTACATTATATATTATTATTTTAAAGAAAGATTGTCTAGCAACTTCGTTATGTGATAGTAGATTCTAGTAACGGGTCTCTCTCCTCCCATAGAATGCGGATTACAGAGCAAGTTTCGCTCTCTGTCCGATAGGTGATGCTGGACATGAAGCTCTATCCTTACAGAGTCCGTCGACCTCGCATATACAAGCGCATAGTACGTATTCGACATGTAGAAGTACCTATACATGCCTACGTATAAGAGGAGTGAAGAGATTCCTTTTTCTCTTCTCTCTTCACACATTCTCGACGCACACGGGCGTAGATGCTAGAAATCTCTGTCGTTCTCTATTATTCTCTGTGTTTGTATTTAGAATTGTTAAAACTTTCAAAAAAAACCGAAGGATACTTTATTTTACAAAAGCGCGCCATTTTTAGTGATATTTTATAATAATGATATTCTAAAATTTTATCACTTTGCAATATCAGGCAACTCATGATTTTAATTGCAATTTTTGTTTATTTTTGATAATTTTGCTTGATTTAGGACAATCACAGATGGATTTGAAAACATTATATTTTGTTAAATATATTATTTTTAATAAATCTAAAATAATTTGTTGGCTTTTTTATATAAAAGCGTTCTTAATACAATCTTTAAATGCATTTGCATAAATTTTAATATATAATATTACAATCATTTAGTTAGCGGCATTCTCCACATCTTGCAGGCACTTCAATATTTACTTGACCAAGACGAACTTTAAGTCGAAAGCAAACTGACCGTCTCTCTGTTAATGTGCTTAGACATTGAGTGTCCGCTTATGGACAGACATTTTACAAGAAGACGTGTCACTTGCTAACCAAAGTAGGGATTTTACCAAGCCTTCCTTTCTTTTTCGAAAATTTATTAAATATTTGACGAACGTTCGGGATCGAAAAATACTCAAACAACATAGAGAGCACAGCAATTGACGTAGAATAATATCACAAAAATCCATAAAATATTTCCAAAGATACTTCGTTTTCTGTATATTATGTTTCTTATTACTAAAAATATCTATAATATCTATAATTTACATTGTATAATAAATACGTTTGTATAATAAATCTCCCTTAATAGTTTTAAAATATACATTTATTTAAAGTTACAATTTGTTAATTAAGAAATGCATATTTTCATATAATAATTAATAAAACTGTTGATGAAGAACTGTTCAAAATTTTATCAGAATAAATTCAGTTACAAATTATAGTTATTTATTTTTATTTACCCTTAAGAAAATAATCGCGATTGCCTCGTACAATAGTTATTTCATCAAACGATATGTATTCAAGCGCAACGCGAAAAGATTAAACGTTATGTGTTATTACGTACAAGATATATGTAACTAGATTTTTTTCCCCCCAAAACAACTCGCTTTCTCCACGTACCAATGATCATAGTTGCCTTCAAGCCTTTATGAAATATCACGTATTATTGGACACGGATAATAAAGCGAACATTTCCGTCGCCTACTTTTTTTTTTTTTGCGAAACAAAATGATTTTAATTGCTAGATTGCGCTAGAGCACCCGGAAAATGGGCTAACGTTTTCCAATGAACTCATGCGTGAAAAGTAAAATTATGGTGGAGGTATTTAACGGCGCAATATTCAGTTAGGGTCCATTTCACAGTTTTGTATAGAACAACATTATATCCACTACTATATATCACTAATATCGAATAAGCAAATTATAAATTATAGGCTATTTTTGCATGCGATTGCATGTACCATTCATGTATTGCAATAGAGAGATTACCGAATGTCCTATTATAGAAATCTATGCAAAATATCTTTGAAAGGTTTCTAATCTTTTATCTTACGCCATCAATTTTTAATTCATTGATTCTATACAAAAAATACTAGGCCATATTTTCGTTTTTGTAAGCATTTAAAATATTTTATACAATATTTGTAAAATTTTCAATGGTATAATACAATTGTTTACTAGGATGTATAAAAACAAATTTCTACTATAATGATATAAAAAATAGATATTCTTGTGTGTGTGTGTGTGTGTGTGTGTGTGTGTGTGTGTGTGTGTGTGTGTGTGTGTGTGTGTGTGTTGTAAAAGTATCTTATATTAAAATGTTCTAAAAATAAAAATTTATGATTATTTATATAATAACTATAATATTTATATAATAAATTTATATAATAAAGTTAAAATACATTTTTGTTAAAGTTAAAATTCATTATTTACATAATAAAGTTAAAATACATCACTTTTTTTGAAATATAACATTAAAGATATAGAAATAGAGAATAATTTAAAGATTTTGACTATCATTTAAATATCAAAGTTCGAATGAACAGTATAACGGCAGAAAATTGAACTAATACATTTTGTGAGTGAATACTGTCGATATAATAAATTTCTTTATATCGGCCATTAGTAAAGAAGAAATTAGACGCCAGTATAATCTGTTTTACCGACCAATGATAACTGTTTGCCAATAAATCTTAAAGTGATCTATAACCTGCTTTATCAACCTCCCAGAATCGTACATTTACGATCAACGATAAGCGATTTAGAAATGAGTGAAAGCGGGAATGCAACTATGTGCTATCTATTTATGTCGATTTCTATCATATTTCTTATGAAATAAATCTTGAAAATATAAATAATATTATACATATTATCCGTTAAGAGTTAAGATATCTTAAAAGTTAATATATCTTCGTAAAGAAAAATTGAGTAACTGATTTGAAATTTACAAAATTTTAAAATATAATTTCTTATATAATATTTATAATAATCAAGACAACAAGATTTTATATACATTTACTAAGAAAACTAGTAAATTATTTAAATAAATGGAGTTTAATAAAAATATAAGAAGAATCATAATAGTCATTATAAACTATGTACACACACATATGGTTAAACGTTCAAACATTCGTACACATATAATATTACATGTAATATTCCTTTTATTTACAAAAATGTAAAAACTGCAGTTTCTAATTTCAAAGTATCGCGGTACAAAAATAAAATATTAATCATTTCTTCCTTGGTTTTGTTCCATCGTTCCAATCACACTCACGTTATTTTTTTCACGTATGATTGTTTACTAAATATCAATGTATATTAATATCGCGTTCGGTCGCAGCGTTAAGCTAATTGTTGCTTATAAATCACTCGTCTGGATATGAGAGTCGCCATAGGTTCCATGTCTTACGTTTATGCGAGCGAAGGTAGGGCGTCACGGATGGGAGCGCCCGCGGTAGAAGGAAGCAAGACGACGGTCTTATACGGCACCGGGTTTCAGAGCCGTTTCGGTCGTCATGCGAGGACACGAGAAAAACATGGCGACCTCATTGTCTTAGGCTTGTAACGCGACTGTCGTATCGCGGATAAGATACGGGTGCGTCAAGACGAGTTAGGTCATCGTACTATCGTTGATCGTCTGCCAAAAAAAAAAAAAAAAAAAAAAGAACATGGCGTATTCGCTGTACGTGGCGATGGTTAAAATCTGCCAAATTGCAATGAGAAATGCATTACAAGTCTATGCAGATATTTTTATTTATTTTGTTATAAATGATAATGGAGTTTACTTGATTGTGTTATGTTTTCGAACATTAATTAAATTCTAATTTAAAGCTAATTTAAATTAGATATAAAAAAAAAGTAAAAAAAAAAGTTGCGTTTCTCGTATGGTAAAATTTTTATTAATACAACATATTCTGTGTAACTAAGAACTTCTTCAAATTTAATTCGTAACTTCGTAAAAAAAAAAAAAAAATGCGAATTCATCATCCGGCAGAAAACTACAACACTTAATTAACACCTTGAGGCGCGTCCTTATCGTTACGCAATAAGATGTATATATCATCGCAATAAAATATAAGTATTGTACTTGTATAGAGGTACACATAGAGTATGTGCTACGTTAATGTATTCGTCCGACGTGATCTAAGTGAAATTTTCAGTGCAACAAACCTAAGCACGGTGTGTTTTCTTACGACTTCTATAGTTGGCACAGTAATGGTCATGTCGGTGGAGAATCTTATTCACTTGAGGTCTCACAAACCTCAATAGAAGCATCTTTTCCACGGAGAATCGTTCCTCTACTTGTTTCCACGTCGTAGTCGGCTCATTTCGTTCGCGACCCCGCTTTCCGAACCTCGTTCTCGCCATTGTTCCGACAGATTATGCATATTAATTCCCTGTTTCTTGTACATTTGTGCGAGCTCGCACTCAGCAGAAGTGCGAAGCGTTCTCAAGATCAACCTACATGCCCCGGCAAATGATAAACCGTTAAATCCAAATGGTTCCGTCGAAATCACGGTATAGTAGTTTACATGATATTTACACTGAAAGAAAACAAAATACCTCTGGCAACTATATTTATGATAATTATGAAATTTACTTGCAACCAGTTTTTTAAAGTGGTAAATATCGACAGTAGTATTGGATATAACGATAAAAAATAGCGATTCAATTATAATTACACAGTTATATAGATTTCATACAAATAGAATATGACATATTTTTCTAGTTTAGACAAATATTTTTTGTAAAATAAGCATAATAATGCCATAGTGTCATTGAGATAAGTTTAAAAAATACATACTGCAACAATGATATACGATACATTACTTTAATTAATGATTTACTACAAATGATTAATATTGCTATATTTTTTTTATTCATATAATTTGTTAATTGTTCTTATTACAACTTTATTATATATAATATATATATATATATATATATATATATAAAATTCAGGCACTATTTATGTACAAATTTCTAGTTGCTGGTCTGGACGACTTTTTTTTCTGAGTGTAGTTTTGTGAGTTTATATTATTCCATTAGAGGTTTTATCTACTTATTATTCAAGTATGTATTACGTAGTTAAAAACTACGATAAATTAGGTAATTCTTATGAAATTTATATTTTAACTCTTATGATATTTATTTATCTCTATTTAAATTTAATTTATCCACAACGTACATCCGCATTAAAAAAAAATTGATAACAGTAGGTTATCAACTGTCCTACTTTATTTACGGAAGTTGACAATCGGATGGTGACATCATGATAATAATTACATTAATGCTTAATGATACAAATAAAATACCATGAGAAAATATTAAAAAATTTATGTGATAATTTGGAACGCTAAATAAAATAAAATCGATAATATCTAAATAATATCTAAATCATTAAACCGAAACATCCGGTCATATATTCATATTTACGTGATACCGCATATTTCCTTCAATTAGTAATCAGAGCAGATAACTATCATCCGCGATAATGAAAATATTGGCTAAGAAGAGAATTGCCATCGGCATAGATACTAAGGAAATAAATTAAAGCTCGGTAAAGCTGAGATCAAAATACAAAAATGACAAAATTTGTTAAAAATCTTTAATAAAACTTTGACAAAAATGATGCAAAATTACATGTGTACAAGTCTGAAATTGCAAACATGAAAGAAAATATAGCAAATGTTAAATTTAACAGATAAGATATTTTAACGGAAAAGTATAAAAAGAAGAAGAAGTATAAATTATATTTAAATGTGAAATAAAAATAAGACAATTAAAATGTAACGTTATTATAAGCCTAATATATTTCAAATAATCATTTTCAAAATCTATAACATATGTTTAAAACTTGACATATTTAACAGTTTGTAACAGTCATCGGCAAAATGTCTTTGGACTGGTTTAAGGGGACAATATTATGCACTTACTATCTTACTAATTTTTTTGCGTCTTTCCTTCGCCTGAAACTTCGCCGTATTCTTTTTCGCTGTCGCATCGAGTTTGCTCATCAGCGAATTCACCGTATTCGACGGCCATCTGCTCATATAATACAGGTTATGTATAAAAGTAGGCGTGATACTTCTTCATTTCTCTTTAAGACTTGCCGAAAAAAGTTGCATGTCGCCGATGGGGGTTCGTACGAGGAACATCCCCCTGAAAAATGTATCAGATGACATTATCTTCCCATGCAATTCGCTGATGAGCAGATGAGTGTCATCGGAAGCAGGATGCACATTCAAGCAGCATTCTTTTTTTCCGTGTCTTTCTTCTTGATCGGAAGTGACGATAAGATTTCCGTTCGCGTGCAATCTGAATTGTCATTAAATGAAGTTATAATCGAACGATGAGCTACTGTATTAAGAAATCGATATGCTGCATGATAAAAAAAAAATCAATATATGCATAGCGGAAATCTTGAATACGATACAATTTAACGAAAATAATGTTGAAGTGTGTATAACATAATATATCATATTAATAGTTCTCATTGCGTGGGATAGTACGATTTTACAACAACGAAAAATATCATTAAACGATGATAATGTACCATAATTAATTGATCTTCGATAATCGCACATCCATAGAAACAACGGTTTCACATTAAAAGAAAGAATTTCACATGAGAAGGAACTTCGGCAAATAAATAGATATTTTAAGTGTACAACAGATGTGCTTTACAGTATTTAAAATGCGGTATTTTATGGATAAATTTGCATGCGTAAATAATATTCTTACAAATTTTATAAATATAAAAAGGTTTAAATAATTAAAACATTGTCCTAAAAATTATTATTAATTTCCTATGAAATAATTACTGAAATAAAATGTTACTTTTCATATAACGATGACTTATAATAGCTGTTATAATTTAAAAAGTTTCATTAAATAAAAAAATATCCTTTTTCAAACGAAAGATACTGATACAAATATTTAGAAATTAAGAAAAAAAAACTTTTCTTTTCAAATTGGTATAGATTAAATAAAAAGAATATAAATATAAGATTTTAACAATGATTATTACATCGACATAAGAATATACGTGACATTGCATTTACAAAGGAATATTTTACTATTATAATCAAGCTAATCTTTTACAATTCTAATAAAGTAAAAACGTAAATTTAAATCAACGAGAAACAAAATTGTGATTCTACGGAAGTATCATTATTCGGACATCAAAGGTCGTGAATTAATGTTTTATTAATGTTGAAACTTTATATGGCGCAAAATAATGTTCCATGTTTTCCTGCTTTTTTTACTCTATTTTTCAATTCTTGTCCAACATCATCCTTCTATCGTGATCGATTGATCACTACGTCAAGTACGGTCATTGTTCGTTGAATAAACGTTTCATATTTTCCAAATATGATCACTTCGTTTCTAGATCGCTCTATTCATTCTGTTTTGTAAATAACAATATTTACTTTCGAGCGCTAAATAGAGTTAATAATTATTTATTTATTAATTTTAAATTCAAATGTTCATATGTTGATATAGTTTTTCAACTGCTTAAATTTATTTTTTAATTTTATAAAAAAAATAAAAGATATTCATTTATTTAATAATTATTAAATAATATTTTCCTAAAAAACAATTTAGTTACAGTACTACAAATAAAAATTAAATGATAGTGTTATCAAATTGAGTTTGTTTCCATAAACTTATTTAATGACATCAGCAAAAACTATAGTTTCATTCAGAAATCGAATTACGCGATGTTTGCAGTTATTCAAAGAACTCTTTATAAAAGACATTTGATGCTCCTATTGCATTGTGCATTGACTAGCAAATTTTTTGCAATTGCTTATGTATTTAGTTTCCATCGAAGTATCCTGTTATTCTGAAAAGTGATGGAATGTGTAATGTATGTCGTTCTTGTTTTTTTCTAATTTTGCAGACTAGTCTTGCAATATAAGAAGTTCGTATATTTCAAATACAACATAAAGTTTCTAATCTAAGCTTCTAAATGCAACATATTAATTTCATATTATTGTCAAGGTTGTAATATTTGAGAATTTTAAAACTAAATTTAAAAAAATTTATTATATTATATAATTTATTATAATTAATTTATAATTGTATGCACGATGTAAAATAAATGGTAAAAATAAAAACAAAAAAAGGAGAAATTTCATTCCATTAACTAAATAAAAAAAAATTAAGTGAATTAGTACTGTATATAAAAAGAAGAATATAAATCTATATTTCAATATATTACTTATGTATTTATGTTAGTTTAATGTAAAATATCCCATATAAAATTTTATGAATATTAAATTCTGTTTCCAATACATGTTTCCTAAGTCAACAAATTTATTGTTACTAATCTCTTATTTAATACATCATAATATATTATTAAAAATGGTCACATTGCAAATGTTCGTTTAATTTTGTTTCAAACATTTGAGACCAATTAAATTTGTTATAAATTTATATTCTGTACGTCTCTTGCAGAATTAAGTAGTAATCTCGAAATGCCTACTGAAAGACACACGCTTTTGTTTTTGTCCTTTTCATCACGTTTTCGTAGTGAATATTACTGCTACATAACATCTCCCTTCATATACTCGTAGTATCTGACTTGAGTTATATCCTGCGCGGATCGTACTTTTTGCTTGCGTCAACCGCGATTTCTCTCTAATATCGCGGACGTAACTCGTTAGAGCACCGGAAAATTTACTCCATCACACAATACTGCTCAGACATCAGTGATTAACAACAAGTTATAAAGCTTCATTCCATTGAGATCACTGGACTTGACTGAGTAATCATTAATCAAGAGAGCGTTCGTGTGACTCAGACCGATTAATGTATCTCAAGATGTGACTACAGAGTACAAAGTTGATATGCCTAGCATGGATCATAAATTTAATGTATTCAACGTACTATATTCGTAATAAAGAAGCTTTCTGTTTTACATTAGAGATAAAAATTACATAAGTATATATATATATATATATATAAATATATACATAAGTATTTATAGAATCGTGCAACATTTTACATAAAAATATTTTACAATATGTTGCCGCGAAAGAAAGCTTTAATGTACTTTTTATAATATTTAATGTACTATTTCAGATTATTAAGATTATGAATATTTAGACTATTAAGATTAAGATTTTTAATTTTATATTTTTCACTTACCTCCAACGATACTAAATTTCTTATTAAAAATTAATTTGTCGGAAAAAAAAATATATTTAAATACAAATTTTTATTTTTTTAGAAATAGAAAATATTATATTTATATATATTAAAATTATGTATGCGAAAAAAGAAATAAATAATTCTGTAGATTATAAAACCAGAAACATCTTTACAAATAAATCAGTTAAGACATGGAATATGTCATTTTAACATGTTTTTATCGTATAAAATATAAAATCCGAAATGAAAACTAGAAACACTTTCGAAATTTATATTCTTAAAGTGTCATTTATTTATTTTCTCAAAGTGTCAGTATCAATTAAGTTCTTGATATATTCTAGGACAACAATTTTTAGCCCAAAGGGTCACCGGCGGAAATTCGTCGAGGCCTATTAAAACTGTCGGGAAGTCTGGCAGAAAAAGTCGATCAATCGTAACTCGCACAGGTCCGAGCGTGGCATGAGAGCTCCTGACGAATCTTTAGAATTCTTTGTCGGCATACTGGGAACCCAACAAGACGGACTATCGAATCGGCTTTGTAGGCCGCAGAGGAAGACCGAAGATTGCAAGGTGTGCAAGGAGGGGATAAAGAAAGCGCAGATAATGCGAGCTGTAACGCGAGATGACGTGAGAACATCTTTTCGAAAAAGAATAGCAGCAAAACGAGATGATCGAGAAGTATTCGACTACCGCGAGCCTAAATTGTTGTATCCGTGTGATCGTTCTACTTACCTACGGTTACTTCAAGTCGGCCAAAAATATTTACACGATACTCACTTGAAATAAAAATAATTTTCTCATTGTTATTATATAGGAATAATTTAGTTTCTTTATACTTATTTTTAATTTATATTATATTCTGATATGTGGTGAATCATATGAGCAATATTTTAGAAATATAGCACTTTTTGTAAATAATAATAAAAAAAATTATAAAAAATTACTTTCAAATCTTGTTCTAAATCTGTTTCTAAAAGTATACAAGATTTATAATAATAATAGTTTATTTCTAATCATAATATAAGATGCATTTTAAAAATATATGTAACATAAAAATATTATATGCTAATAAACTATTCACAGATATCATACACGTGGAATACGTCTTAAAGCGGTTTAAGAAAAAAAAGTCCATAATAATTTTCCATAAAAAAGCGGTATAAATTAATGATATATATCGAAATGAAAAAAATATAATGTGTTGCATTAATTTACGAATTGCGTGAGCTTTCTAAATGGCAATGCATGGAATAATTGCATGCAATCTGCTAAATTATTCGCCGAGAAAAAAAGAGAAAGAGAAAAAGATTAAGAAAAAAGATTGAGCTGTTAGAA